>NC_054700.1:34827694-35017694 GCF_016097555.1 Gigantopelta aegis | reverse complement strand
AATCAGGGTACAACCTTAGTGTCAAACCTATTTGGCTAGATCAGCAGAGTTAATATATAGGTTAGATTGAAAGTAGATGTTTAGTTTAAGTGTATTGATTATGTATGTTTCAGTGGATGAGTCAAGATCATATAAAGGGTCAAAAGTTATCCTGTCTGTGATTTTACCTTGATAATTAAATATTTGTTGATTTTTGATAAAAACAAATTTGTAAGTTTGTGGGATCTTTTTTATAATGAAATATAATCAGATAGCAATGGTAGCTATTTCAGTGTATCACTTCCTGTTATGAAGCAAATGTATCCTGCTATTTCAGAATTTGTTTGTTCCATCTTTATTAGCCCTCATACCTGTATTTATGAAATTTGCCCTCTGTTTGACTCTGTTCTGTTTAACTTGCTAAGGTATATGAGCATAATGTTATGCATGACATTGACTAAGCACTAACTAATTTTGGTGGTGGTATCAATTGGATTTGAACTTTGTAATTTGATGATGAAGTATGTGGAAGATTAATGTCCATTTTTGCATAGCTGTATCAAAGGTGAAGGCCATAGTATGTTGGTAAGTGACATTCTATAACTGAGTAAAACCAGGGATCAGGTCAAAAATGCATTACCCATTGGAGATAACCATTGGTGTGTATATTGTTGTAGAGTAAATATTTTTATGTAAATTGACAATAAGCATAATTAGAGAGTAAAACAATATGTAATATTTAATCATTTTTAAAAATTTGAATATTTTTAAAGCATTTTACAATTACACTTGATAGTGAAAAGTATTAATTCAGCATTGTCAGTGTGACACTATATACATGTGAATCAGTTTTCACTTGTTGACACCAACTTTATTTCATAAATTACAACCTATTTTGTTACAATTTAAGTTAGGTCAAGGCTATCTTCGATATCATATATTAAGATGATACATACATATATGAAGAAGAAGAAATATATATGTGTTATTTCCCTTTTTGGATATGATAAACATATTTGATAGGTTATATTCAACTGTAAAATATAATAAAGCAACAACATTATACTAAATATCTATTTAATTTGATTATTATTATGCATACAATATAGATATACACATGATTGATGTCTGTGCATGTGTAATTAAACAACCTGGCATCTCATTGATCACTGACATTAATTTAAAATTTTAATTACATGTAAGTGTATAATATTTATAATTACAACTGTAGTTTTTATTGACAGGATTTTATGTAAAAAAAATCAGACATTTCATTGTTGATTATGTTTGGTAAAGAATATTACCCATTTAAGAGTATTTAATGTAAACTGACATCTCATTGGTCAGTTGCAATAACCTAGTTAGATTCTTTGACCTCATACCTTTTTGGTCACTTGTACTAAGATAAGATATGGTCGGGGATTTTACCTAATCAGGCCACTTGTTCTGATTTTTTATTTTGCACTGATGATATTTGCACTCCTAAATTTAATTTATGTTTATGTCAGTTACATTATTATTCCACACAGCTAATGTTATTTCTATATTTGCTCCCGTTTTCTTTCCTCCAAAGGTTTTGAAGGTACATGTATACAATTGCACTGTCAGTTAATATAGACATTGTAGTACTGGCCATTAAGATTCTCTGATTCCTAAACAGTTAAATATTGTTTTTAAAATTTAAAAAAACAAAAATGAAGAATTTTTGGGGTGTTTTTTAAATATATTTTTGTTGTTACAATAAATATTTGATATAACCTTTTAAAAACATTAAATCATTAACTTTATATATATATATATATATATATATATATATATATTATCATATATTTATTGATTTACTTGTTGAGTTAGAATAACATTAATATATTTAACAGTACTTGGAATCAAGGTAGTCTTATTTGGCCATAACATAAGATTTTTTGTTTCTCTTCTCAAAAATGTTCATAAAAGTCCATTTTCAATTTAATATCCTGATTGTACTGTTGTTTTTGTTTGAAATATCTTTGTGAAAACCTTTTTCTTTACAGGAGCACAGTTCTGTAATTCAATGCTAACTCAGTTATTTCACAAGTAATGTGTGTGATAGCTCTCTCTTTCTCTCTATAAAATAATAACAAAATAATTAATGCCATGCATTTTCCCTTGCATTATTAAGCATAATGTATGCCCCAATATCCAACAATTTTTAATGGTAAAGTGGTTAATATTTGCATCAGTAAAATGAAAGAAAGGAATGTTTGTTTAATGATATCTCACTATGGCTATTTGGTGTCTAATATATATATATATATATATAGTTTGACACTTGATTGAGATAGGGTGAGTTAGACAGGGGTAGAAAACCCACCCCTCCCAGGCTACTCCCACTGAAAAGCAGCAATGTTTATTTGTAAGCATTTTCCCATTGACAGGACTGTGCATACTACTTTATGCTTTCACATTCTGTGGTTGTGTGTTATACATAATTTTAATGGAATTCACATGAGTTAGCATTGAATATTTCAAGTAAATATGCCAGTAATATGAACTTTTGAATGAGAAACATGAAATCTGTTTTCTATTTTGACTGGTTATTAACTCTCTGAAAAACATACACTAGTGTTTCCCACTCCAAGTTTGGTTTTGTTTGTATAGAGTGATTTCCCTTGGTCTTGAATAACTAAATTTTGATTTTCATTTAATATCTTTCTAGTTTAGTGTGAAATCTTTTGAAATAAACAAAAAGAAGAAGAAAAACATTATATATTTTGTCTGGATATTTTACTTTTTGAAACTATAACACTAACATCTTTACCATACTAACCACTAATTGCTAAAATTACTAAACCATTTTTATGTATAGAATAAGAGTTAAAGTCCAATTTGTTTTATATTTATCTGGTAAATAACTGAGGGACAAATTTTTATCCTTGCTGGACATACTGATTTAAATATAGTTTTTAAATGATGTTATCAATATTTATTTATCACTACTGATATATATACTATATATACTATATATATATATATATATATATATATATATATTTATTTATTTATATACATACTATATATATATTTTTTTTTATTGCAATAAGTCAACTATTCTTGCTCAAAAGAGAAAGTAGTTTTATTATTAAACAAAAACTTGCACCATAATTGATATGACCAGAACACAAAAGAAAATGAATGTGTTTCCAGAATGGGAAAGAAAGTGAATATGTTTAACAGCACCCTGTTTGTTCAGTGACACCTCAGTGTGCAGTTTTTAACTAAGGCTATTGGGTAACTAACATCTGACCATTTCAACACTTGGTCTAGAAAGTTAAAAAAAACAAAAGGCTGCCACCCCAAAGGTTACTCCTACCAAACACGGCAAACAGTAGCAAGGGATCTCCCTATATGTACTTTCCAGTACAGAGGGCAGCACATCTACAGCCTTTGACATTTCTTTCGTGTGGCAGTGGTTGGAATGGGAGAAAATACCCTACTATTCAACCAAGTGTAATTGATGCTACAATTCATTGCATCTTAATTACATCAGGTCTACCACCAAACAACATCCCAATCCTGGCCTAATTAATGCAGTCAAATGAATTTTTATTTTATTTGTAACAAAAATATATAAATATTTACAATAAATAGTTTAGCCCCAAAATAAATAACATACACCTGTATGTATATGTTTTGTTGTTATGTCTATCCTGGCTAATGCAGAATTGTTTATATATATATATATATATATATATATATATATATATAAAATATCAAGATTTACAATTAATATTTTTTTCAAAAATAAATAAAATCTATATGATCTAGTCCTTTATTATTTGATGTTTGTTTTAGTGAAATAATTTGTCACAATTCCTTGAAAATGTAATTTAAACAATATTTACTTCCAGCTGAAGAAAAATCCACTTAGCTGCTTTTTGTATTACGGTATCTTGGAATTAGTTCAAAGAAACCTTAGAATTATTAATGATTTTGTTGCACTACAAAATAATATATAGTCTTAAGACAAAATTAGATTTATTGATAGTTTTAAGAGTACTGTAAATAACATCATTAAAAACAAAGTGTGTTCAGCATTTAAACTAGTTCAGAGATTTTTATACATTTATTTTGTGGTTGTGTTTTTATATAAAAAAAAAATATTTTAAAAATAAAATATTTGTAAAAACAAATTTCATTGTTACTTGTGTCCATCAAGTTAAAGAACCACATAAAATTTTAAAAAATGTTGGAACAGTGATATTTGTAACAGTTGTCAAAGCACATATTCAAACTGTCCCAAGCATGATATACTAAAAATATTATTGTGTTTGATTTAGTCTGAATATGAATTTAAAACATGAAATCTTGATCTTGGGAAATAGCTCATTGCATTTTGTTTTACCTTCTTTGTTTTCTATATGTACATATATTTTATAATACACAGTTCTTTTTCCACGGTGAGTTAAACTAAACTAGTAATCAGTAGGACTATATAATATAATATTAGATGAACTAAAATAAAATTTGAAAACTATGTTACAGTGTTGATAGGTTGGACATTAATATAGATTAATCAACTCCAGCTAATACAAACTTTTCATTGCATATATGCATAAATCAACTTATCTTTGACAGACAAATAATGTTTTAACATTTTGATTGTTGATAATTTGTGCTTTTTTGCAAATGTCAGAATATTTATATACATATAGATTCTAAGTGATAAGTAACTGTCCGAAAATATTTTTACAATATATTAAGATTGCTTCATTCAGAGAAGGTTTTGTTTGAAACGGAAATCACTAAAATAAAAAAAGTATAAAAATACATATAAACATAATTTATTATTACATTATTAAAATATAGTGGGGTTTTTAAAATTTAACCAACGTAGTCTTAGTTTTAAACTAGAAATTTGATTAATTGCTGAAATAGTTTTCTTTTCACTCGATATATTGAAGTTGTATATAAAACTTTTTTGGTTCACTAATACATGTAGTTACTTCATGGTTCATGCAAATTAGAATAGATGTTGCACTATTGTAACATAACATATATGCATCTGTAAAGTTTTCATATGACAATCGAACATACACATATATATCATATATCATATATAATATATATATATATATATATATATATATATATATATATATATATATATACTCACAAGCTAACCAGTCTCAAAGTATTCTACAGTCACTGAAAAATCATTGTTTTTATACCTTTGCATTCATCCATCTATTATTTGAGTTTGTCATTAAATAAAACACTTCTTCAATTTTTTTTCTTTACACATCTATTCATCCATTCATCCATCCATCCATCCATCCATCCATCCATCCATCCATCCATCCATTCATTCATCCATCCATCCATCCATCTTCTAATAATAAATACAATTCTGAATCAGCTACTGGTTTATTCCATCTGAAATATGTGAAACCCATTTTAAATATTGGGTTCCCCTAATGAAAACACAAAGGCCAGGAACTCATTACACAACTTGTGTATGGCATACACTGTCTAGTAACCATTTATCTCAGAATATATATTTAACAGTACCCGTAAAGTGGCTGCTTAGGTATCGGACATATCGTACACTGTATAATATTAGACAGAAGTGCAACATATCATATAGCCACATTAATGTTTTCTTTGTCTTGTCCTATGAATCTTTAATATTCATTTCCACAAACAGTCTAAATGACAGAACCATTATCTGTGATCAAAACCGTATCTTTGCACAGTGCAGAGTTGAATGGGCACTTTGGCAAAATAGTGGTTGATTCCATGAATCTATATCTAGTGCCTCACCTATAGGATGTCAGTCACTCTCGAGGAGATCCTTATCTGGACAGTAGATCCTTCCTGCATTGCTCAAAGAGGACTGCCACTTCCAGACTAGTTTACTAAATTAAAACTAGCACAGGGCAAAGCTCATTAGAATAACAAGACATCACATACCATACTATATGCAGTGTTTTGTTTAGAACATACAAAAAATTAAATTAAAATATTTGTCATGTACATTTTGAGCAGCATTCAACAATATATATCTATTAATATTTTTCAATTATTTATTTTATCATTCATTTATTTTTATTATATTTTAATTTTTCAGGGGACCATTGATCATAGTGCTTAAGTACAGTGTTCATAAAATATTTAAATTTGGGATGTAACTTCTATTGTGCTTTTCTTTACAAATTACTCTTGGTTTTTTTTAAATTTATAAATCTAAATTATTTCAAAATCTCTTCCTTTTCAGTTTTGACAGAAATATATTTGTATTAATTTTTTAATTAAAATTATTTTTGACCATTTTTATTGTGGAAATATTCTAATAGTACATTATTTTGGGAAACACTATTGTAGTTAGTCTTTATTTTAAAATTTTATTTCTTGTAACATTTAAAAAAAATTCAAGATAAAAATTCTGTTGCAGTTGAGGACAGTGATGCGAGCAGACGCCATCATCAAGAATAAAGTATGGGGCAAGATGAACCTAAATTTTAATCATTTCATTTTTTCATCACTGTACGAAATTTCATTTTGCATTAGCACCTCTGTGTTTTCACTTTTTTGGGTTAACTAATTTTTAGCCGTTATATTAGATTCAGACAGTACTCCGTTGCATTTGTGTGTAAAATTACTTAATTTGTAGATGGCAGTCATTAACATTTGTTACTTGTCTGCTTGTGTGTCTGTCTGTCTGTATGTCCGCTCAACTCCCAACTTAAAATGGCTGGATGGATTGTCATAAAATGTGGTGGACAGATGCAGAAAAAAACCCGTATATAGATTTATTTCCTTTATCAAAGTTAAAGGTCTATATATAGGTGACCAGTTAAAACACATTCATACTCTAATGACATATCACAGCCTTGATTAAATTGGTTTAAACTACATATAGATACATGAAGCTGCCACTAGGTCACATGGTTAAGGTAATTTATTCACAAATTTAATTATTTTTTTAATTTCTTCCCCCATATTGTTTAGTTTGATTGCAGACAATACATTCATACCATCATTGTCAACATCAAAAAGTTAGTTAAACATCAAATACTACAAATGTACATATATTTGATTTTGTTACATTAATATTAATTTTATTTAAACAGTTATTTTTCTGTTTAGTTTTAACCTAGTTTAAAATATTGTAAATATATATTTTAATATTTCAGATCATCAATTGCAGATAAGTTAATTATCTCTTGATCAAAATTTATTACACATATATGGTTATTACAGACATTGAATGGGTATAGTCTTCAGAATTTTATTATATTATATTTTGTTTTACCTCTTTTAATTTTTTCTCTCTCACATTTTTAGCTCACCTTTGACCCCCAGGTCATGAGCTTATATCATGGTGGATATTTTGTCTGTCATACATACATGCATACTTCAATCACATTTGTGTTTCATCAAAAGTAGTTTTTTTCTGTTTAAAGCAGCAAGGGTATGGGGAACTCATTTAACAGGCTCATTTATTCAAAAGAGGTTCAGACTTAATCTCTGACTTTGCCATTGACTAATTCTGGGACAGGAGGGAAGCAGTATCACATTTCAAATTGCTCATTGTTCAAAGTGTGAAAATTCAATTGACAACTTTAAAAATAAAGAAGTAATTATTCAACCTATTTTATATTTTAGGCATTGCAATTGGACATAGAAATTTCTAATTTGGTTGCCAGATAACCATCTTAGATTTTTTACAACTAATTGACACATTTCGTTGAAATTTTCTTCCAGTGTTTAATACCACACTGGGATGCTCTGCTTGTTTTAGAAACCATTATAGGAAATCTAAATACACTTTTAATTTTCCATAAGATGGTTTTAAAAATCTTGTTTTAATATATTTTTTCTTAAGACGTTTTCTAGCTTATTTGTGTCAAATAACACTTTGTGGGCTACAAATTTCTATGGCATGTTTTTATCTCTATGTTTCTATTATGTAATCATGAGGTATTTTTTTCAACACCACACATTCAAATACATAAACTACTTTCATATTTCATTCCTGCACTGTCTTGTATCTACACATGTTTTATAAAATAAATAGACAATTAGCAAAAGTAGATAAACTGTGAGGGTCAGGTTTATAATTTGCATGAACCATGAAAGTATTGATTCAAAAATAATTGAAATAAATAGATCTGACATTTATGTAATGTTTATAACATAGAATATCACCTGGAAATTTCCGTTTATTAGCTTGGATTGTAGTTACAACTTATAGTTTTCTTTGGGAATTATTCTTTGTTAGTATCTAACAATATATCAGTAGTTTTCTTTCTTAGCAAGGGTGTTTTTAAGGTGTTTTTCTTGGCATGTTGTGTCATAAGTAAAAATAAAATGATTGTTGGTATTTTCAAAAACTTTTTTCATGTAGCATGTTACTTGGAATTTTACATTTTTAATATCTCTTTTTTTAATGCATGGAAATGTGGGTTTTTAAAAATGATTTTCTTATCCTTTTTGGTGTGACATTACTTGGTGGTTATTATAAGTGATTAACCTTTTATTCCTTTGTTTTTTTGTACTTTAATTTTTCTCAGATTTTTCATATCTCTGTTATTACAAACAGAAATACATCATATCTTTGTATTGTTTATAATTTGACTAATAAAACTGAGTTGTATTTTAGTTTTAAATATAACTGTAAAAAATACTGACTATCTTTGTGCAGGGCACAACAAAACATTAAAATATATTAATATAATCTTTTTATTATTTTATTTTATAAAAATAACCAATAACAGTTATAACAGCTATAGTCTTGAATACATATATAATTTAATGATATGTATGTGTGTTTGGAATATATTTCATTAGCGTATAGATCTTTTTGATACACATTACATTAACTGTTTATTAACATTTGTAACATGTAATATAAACATGTGTTTCTGCAAAAATTATTCAAAGCAAATCTGGTATTTGCCAATATTTTATGCTACTTTCTTGTCAATGAAGTAGAATTTTCCTGACATTGATTCTTAAAATATTTCCATTGTAATTATATACATTTTTTTATTTACTAGTATTTGTACAAATATAAGCATACATTTTTCTTTTAAATCTTAATTCCAAAGGATTCAAGTGTCCAAATCTGCAGATACTCATGCTTTATGTGTTCAAATACCTTTTTCTTTCTTTTCTGTTTTTTAAGTAACTATTTAGCTTTGCAAATAATGTAAATTATTAGAGAATCATTGTGAAATTTACATTTTTGCATTGCTTTTTTACTTTACTTTAGATAATTCATTGGCCATTAGGTTCAGATCATGGATTGACAAATGTTACGTAAAGTTTAAATACTACTAATTACAACATTGTGATTTTTATTGGTCATTTCTTTTTTTGTAGTTTATATCAGTCTTCATGGTTATAATGTCATTGGGAGGCCTCTTCCAATAAAATTCACAGTTTTCGACTTTAAATGAATGATGTAGACAAAGAAAATGAAAAACGTAACAGAATGCCTGTTCAATGACACTGCAATACTTTCAAAATGGTCGTTTGGTGTCTAATATACAATTATTATGACATTTGGTCTAAAGTTCATGAGAGAAGACATGCCACTGAATAGCAACAGTAGACAGGACAGCTTAACCTTTAATGGGATTGGAATATTTCATTAGACCTCAGTTAGTGGAGATCAAATCTGACACATTCAGGCTGGGAAGTTAGCAGAATTCCATGCTTTCACCAATTAAAGATTTTATGTCTGAGGTACAAGAGTATGAAAAGAAATCCCAAAATATCTATTTTAAATAATTTTATGATTTCAGTAGCATCCTAAAAAACCTCACACCCTCAAATTTAAAAGCATACTGTCACAGATTTAAGGACCTTATTTCTCTAAAAATTAATAATAAATCAAAATTACATTAATTTTTACAGATCAAACCTAGCTATTGCATCACTTTAACTACACCAAGGTGGAATGAAATCCATGTCAACCCTCTCAGCAATATTAGTTATTGAATTATGGACCATTGCCATAATTCAATTATTTTTACAAAATATCATTAATAAATGGAGTATGGTGGTTACATAGATGGTTGAATAAAGTACATTTAGGGACAAATCAAATATATATTTTTAAGTAATACCTTGTTAGGCCATGTAATAGGTCAGTGAACTGTGATAATATGCCTTTAATGTCAGCCATCATTTTCAGGCTAGCATTGTGCCACAAAGTGCACCCTCTCTTCAAATAGAAAAAAGAAAGAAATGTTTTATTTAATGACACACTCAACACATTTTATTTACGGTTATATGGCGTCAGACATATGGTTAAGGACCACACAGATTTTGAGAGGAAACCAGCTGTCGCCACTACATGGGCTACTCTTTCCGATTAGCAGCAAGGGATCTTTTATTTGCACTTCTCACAGGCAGGATAGCACAAACCATGGCCTTTGTTGAACCAGTTATGGATCACTGGTCGGTGCAAGTGGTTTACACCTACCCATTGAGCCTTGCGGAGCACTCACTCAGGGTTTGGAGTCGATATCTGGATTAAAAATCCCATGCCTCGACTGGGATCCAAACCCAGTACCTACCAGCCTGTAGACCGATGGCCTAACCACGACGCCGCCAAGGCCGGTCAAATAGAAAAAGATACCTGTTGTTATTGCCACGTGGCTACTCTTATTATCAGTTAGCAGCTAACTGTGTCTTATAGTCACTTTTGCACATAGAAACTATAACACATATTAGTAATGGAATATGGGTTGGAACAGAAACAAATCCAGGTTTAGCCATGTGAAATGAGATGCACCTTTTTGTTATATGTATTATGAATCTGTACTGAACATATGTATAAATATCATGACCATGAATACTGACAGAAACAAAATTGAACATTTAACATTTACACGTGTGTATTTACAAAGTATTTGAATTTTTGTTGAATTCTAATACTCAAACAAATTATTAATCATTGTCTTTTGTCAAACAATTGATAAATTCAACCCATGGTCTGAATTGACTATTTAAATAATATATACTTTTTTAAAAATGTATTTATTTATTGTGTAATTTTTTATAAATGTCTGTCCGATAGAGTATGGCTGCCAAGAGGAATGCTGGCGTTCCATCTGCTATGGTTGCTAGGCAATCTCTCAATGATGAAGAACTGGTAAGCTTGTTTCTTTTAACAGTGGAGAGATAACTCAGTTTTGATATACGTGAGGGGTTTTTTGGGGGGGAAATGTTTCTTTATTATTACTTTATTTTGTTCTACTAATTCTTATGTGTCGATAAAATTCTGAATATGCTAACTTCTTTGAAAATGTTTTTAAATATTGCTTTGGTTTTTTTTTAAATAAATATTTAGCAAACAATCTAACCATTTTTAAGTTGTATTTCTTTAATATTGAAAATGTTGCAGCAGCTGAAATATTTATCATGTATATATTTTAATAATATAAATCTACCAATAAATATATATTTATGTACTGAGATATTTCAAAAGTTACTGTGAAATGAGTTCAATCTCATATGCACCACGTTGTGCAGTGTTAGACACTTTAAGAAATATTTTTTATTATGAGATATAAAAACAAAATTCTGCTTTTGGTGCCATCCAAAAACTGTGGCTATTTGTTTTGAGATATTTTATTGATCAAAAAAGAATCAAAAGGATTGCACAAGAGGCAGAGCCTATATAAGTGCTCTCCTAAACAAGATGGACATCAGACAATATTCATAATCATATATATCTAAAGCATAATAACAATGTCTAATGGCATAAAATATTTAACATAATTAATATCTTTTATATGGTAATTTTAAAGTCACTTTTGAATGCACCATAATTAGACTGTATGGTCTATTTTGTACATCTATTCTGGAGAAAAGGCACATATACAAGAAGACTGGTATTTTTGTACATGCTCATTTGTACTCATGGTTTCAGTGCCCTGAAACGAGTTTATAATCTCTTTAATATGTCTGATTTGTAGAAAATGCTCTTGTAGTATGGAAAACAAAAATGTTACATGGTCATTTTGACACTGACAGATAATGTACACTGGTAGATAATGTACACCAAGTGTATACATTTTGCAATCGATGATGAAGTTTACAGATGGTACAACAGTGCCGTTGGTAATGCTCCTGACCTTGGCCATTTATATGTCAACGACAGCAATTGCCATCGATGCCATCGTTAAGTTCGAGCCTGGTTTTCAGTACTAGGATACTGTTAAAATTTTTGGTACATTTTGATTTCTGTTTCGAATGCAGACCTGTCAACCTTCCCGAATTCCATTGAACACTTCCAGTATTTGACAAAGTTTCCCAGTCTCATGTGAGGGAAAACAAATCTACCGGGAATCTTTATTATTTTTTTTTTTTTACTTTGTTTCTTTTTTTTATTTTTCCTTCTAACCATTAACAAAAATTCAATCTACCATGGCTGTTTTCACTGAATTTAGGCATAATAACACCTCTGACTTGTAAAATGTCTCCACACTAGACTACGTAATGCAACTATCACATGTATGATCTTGTTTTGTGTGTGTGCTGTAGAAAATGCACGTGTACAAGAAGACACTGCAGGCGTTGATCTACCCGATCTCCAGCACGACGCCCCACACATTCGTCGTGTGGTCCGCCTCATCGCCAACGTACTGCTTCGAGTGCGAGGGACTGCTGTGGGGTCTGGCGCGACAAGGAGTGCGATGCACAGAGTGTGGCGTCAAGTGCCACGAGAAATGCAAGGACTTGTTGAATGCTGATTGTTTACAACGTAGGTTATCATTTTGGTCAAAACTGTTGTTGAGTATATACGTAATTAATATACAAATAGAGCAAGTGTAATTACGTTTTACCATGTATTCTCTACAACTAAAATGACACTTTGGTGTAAACTATAGAGATATTTACAAATTGTCTTCCAGTTAATCGTAATCAAATACGATGTCCAGTACCACTACAAAAAAAAAACCTTTTTAAATTAATTGTGTTTATATTTTCTCTTTACTGCACCCGGTGCAGTCATAAGATAATGATATTCTTGTCTTGTCTTGTAACAATGTTTGTAGATGCTGTTTCACATTATTATTTTTAATTTGTAATTGTCCTTTTTCAGCTAGGTCAAAACTGCCTCTTATCTTTTACTAATGCAAAATTCACTAGTGTAGTCAAGGTTACAACCCTAAAGCAAAATAATTTGACTTTCATTTTATATATCAGCAAAAATATAAAGTTTTACATTTGTGTTCTGTTTTTCTTACATTGAATTTGTTTTATATATCTGTAAAAAATTATTTTAATAATCACTTGAAATAGTTTATTACTTAAATATGTCATAAATGTATGTTGTTATTGATGCTTAAAAGCCAGAACTTAAAATAATAATAATAATATTAATAATAATATGTAATAAAATCTTTATTTATAGAAGGTATCTCAATTAGTTCTAGACTATTCTCCCCTGAGATCTTGTAACTAATTTATAACAATAATAAATCATCAACATATTACTTATTAAATAAAAGCCCATATATGTATTGTCTCCTTTTCCTGACTATTTTAAATATCAAGTTGAATCATGTTACATGTTATGTTCCTTGCTGTAAACAGGAGCAGCAGAGAAGAGTTCGAAGCACGGCGCCGAAGACAAGACTCACGACATCATCATGACGATGAAGGAGAGGATGAAAATACGAGAGAAAAACAAGCCAGATATTTTTGAATTAATTAGGTGAGAAATTAGTGCAAGATTTTCTTACATAAAGAAACATATATATATATATATATATATATATATATATATATATATATATATATATATATATATATACTAAACAAAATAAGAAACTTCCGCTAACTTTGCTTGAACATAACTTGATGAAAACAAACCAGGGGAATAATTGTTATATATGTGTTTAAAGAGTGTTCCATGATGCATCGTTTGGTGCAAAAATCATGGCCATAGGTTAACAGAAACTGGGAGAAATTTTGACCAAGTGTGGTAGGGGTTAAAAAAAAAAAAAAAACCCACTTAATAACGGGTATGACCACCTCTTGAATTGACCACTGCAGTGCATCGCAGGCGCATAGAATTGACTAAAGTGTTGATTTCTGCCTGTGGAATATTGTTCCATTCCTGAATGAGTGCTTGACAAAGTTCGTTGACATTAGCGGGTGGGTTGGGACGACACCTCAGTCGTCTGTCCAGACTATCCCAGACATGCTTGATGGGGTTGAGATCAGGACTTTTAGCGGGCCAGTCATCAATGAAATCAATGTTATTTGTCCTAAGAAAATTTACAGTGTCTCTAGCTGTATGAGAGGTGGCATTATCATGCTGAAAAATCGAGATGTTGGCGTTGTTATGGAACAGAGGAATGACGTGATGAGTGAGAATGTCATCGCGGTAACGTTGAGCATTTAAATTGCCATCAATGACAACTAGTGGTGAACGATAACCATGGGCAAAGGCTGCCCAGACCATGACACAACCCCCACCCCTGAAACGATCTCATTCAAGAACACAACAGTCAGCATAGCATTCATTTCTCCTACGGTAGATGCGCACCCTACCATCACCACGTTGTAAAGAAAATCTGGATTCATCCAAAAAAAAGAACGGTATTCCAGCTTCGCCGTATACAACGAGTGTGTACACGTGCCCAATTAAGACGATTTAGACGATGACGTTGCGTTAAAATGCATCCGACATAAAGGACATCGTGCATGTAAACCGTTCTCCCGCAGACAATTACAAACAGTTTGCCCACTGATTCGGTTATTATGAAGCCCTGGTGTGTTAGCAGCAGTAGCAGTGGCAGTTTGGAATCGATTGCGCAAATGCGTGTTCATGATATAGGGGTGGTCTTGACCACGCGTTGGAACACGCGGACGTCCAGTATGTGGCAAGTCGTTGGTGCTTCCTGTCGTTTGACAGGAAATTTTGTATCGCTCGACTAGAACTCCCAACATGCCTTGCAACGTCTTCTGTCAACATGCCAATTTACGCAAACGGGCGATTGGCATGCTTGATGTTGAACATCAAGCATGCCAATCGCCCTTTCGCGTAAATTATTAGGTATTCTTGGCATACTAAAAATGCTACAATGTAAAAAACTTTAATTTTTTTACAAATTTTGGAGCGTTTTCGTTCACTTGACAACAATGTCAGTAAGACAAGTAAAACAAATTGACCGAATACTACATGGGACATGTCGAACCATGCATGCACGTGCAAACTGAATTTCACGTTGTAAACGATTAACAGTGCAAAAATAATCGATAAAATTTATGAATCCTGATAATACAGCTCAAGGCTAATACTACCTATATAATTTCATTACACAATGAATTCTGAAACACAACAAATACTATATGTACAAATCGGAAGTTTCTTTTTTTGTTCAGTATATATATATATATATATATATATATATATATATACTTTTATTTAAATGCATTATTTTACATATAGTTCTTTTTTACAGAAACTTCATAGTACAGTGAAACCTGTCTAAACCGGACCCTGAACTAACCAGAATCCTGTCAAAACCAGCCAACTTTCTTGGTTCCAAAGTTTCTAAATTCTAAAACGTGACCCACTAAACACTGAATCCTTTCTAAATTGGATAAATATTAGATCCTTGACACAATCCAGTTTAAATAGGTTTCACTGTATTAGTAACCAGTAAATATATACTTCATTTGATAGGTAGAATTCATTAGAATTATGGCCCTTGGTCTCCCAGAATCGGAAAGGAGTAATTGTAACTATGTTATTACATATTTTGTAATTCTGTTTGACAATGAAATATGAAGCCTAAATAACATGTAACATTCTGATGTCAACAGGTCAAGGGAAGATAATTCTGATAATTATTACAAACACCGATTTCTGAATCTCCAAAACATTTACTTGTAATAATAAATATTGAGCTGTCACAATATACATTTAATTAGAACTTATTTTATTGCTTATAAACACAAAAGGATTGAGCACAAGTGTACAAAAGACATCATTCTTCTTCCTGCAGTTAGCAACCACACAGTGTATTTAACATCAATATTAATTTAGTAGATAATAGTTTAAATTTAAAAAACTAGGGTATTTAAATTGCAGAAAGAAATGCATGAAAAAAAGCTATTTTTATAATTGAAGTAGTGATACAAAGTAAAGAATATAAACCAGTAAATATTTCACATAGTTTTGCATATTGTTTATTAAACTTGATTTAAATTTATATTTGAATTTTATAGATTCTATTAAACAAAATAATGACATTTTAAAAGGGAAGCCTAGGGCATGGATTCGTTTTAGGGTCTTTGTTCATGGTTTTAAACTTTTAGTATCATATGCTATTAATCATACAGTATAACATAATGTTTTCTGGGTAAATTGCCTTTAATTTGGCACCATCAGTAGTCTTGCATCATAAAAGTACCGTTATTCCCTGAATGTAAGTTCACTATATTAGATACTTATTTTTATCAAAGTATTAAGAACCCACTGGTCTGTATTTAAGGAAGAAAATAACAAGTGAAAAGAAGAAAATATAATATTGACTAAGACACTTAACTCAAAAATGTGTTCCCCATGCCAGAATGTTTGCTACCATATACTCCATTGAATAGTTACAGCTGGAGTCTTATGTTGCTGAATTTTATGATTTTGAAAAAAGAAAGAAAAATGGAATGTCTTTTCACTGTATTATGTCATGATTACCCCTTCTTATGCCAGGCAAGTTTTTGGGGTAGATAGAAAGTCTCATTCTGGCCACATGAAGGCAGTCAAACAGAGCGTGCTTGATGGAACGTCCAAATGGTCAGCTAAGATAGCAATTACTGGTGAGTTGTGATTAGAGTGGTCTCCCCTGCTACTGGCCACCTCACAGAGAAGCACTTGATGTTGTGGCTTGTGTATACACTTCTTGTACTCTGCGTGTTGTCGTAACATATATATAGTCTACTAATGGTTTTAGTTTTTGTATTTTTGGTTGAATTTATTTTAATGTGTGTTAGTACATGTAGTAAATTTGTGTTTTGTTTTATGTACTAAAACGTTTCAACTTTGCATTTTAGACACTAGATATAGAATATAAAAACACTAACACTATGATGCAAACCGTTTCATCTATTTAATGTTTAATAAGTCATCAAATCCAATTGAACCAGCGACGGTTTTTTGGGTCTGAAAGACTTACCCCCTTCTTCACCATATATCTTTTTTCTTGGCTCATTGTATAATTAGCCAAACAGTTTCAATACAGATGTAGAATATAATTTTAGTGGTTGTCAGCAAATCCAGGTCTAAAGATTAAAATTTCATGGGCACATTATGCCTATGGACACACCTAGATAACTTTAACTTATAATTATTTTCAAAATAATTAGTCTACCAACAGTTTTAACATCTTTACTATTAGTCTTGGCATTTCTCCTTTTTATTAAACGTAAAGTCGACAACAATAATTTGTTTTCAAATCACATAATATTATAAAAAAAACATGCAAATTTTATTAAATCTATTAATTTTTTCCACATTCTATTTGTCAGTATTTGTTTTATGTGTGTTTGTATTAAATAAAAAACAGCTATATAAAGCTACGTTAACTGTCGTGACATTTAAGTAATATTCCAGAGACAATGGAGACAGCGTATAAAAGTGATTTGAAGCAATAAAGAATTCTTAACGAAATATAAGTGACCTTTGATTTATCAAACAAGCATATTATGTTTCAAGTTTTTGAATACTGCATGTTAAAAGGCTGCTTTCAAATATTATCTATTACATGTAATATAAGCATATTATTTTTAAATTTTTCAATGCAGACAGATAATTTGTTTTATTACAAAATACAATGGAGGAAATATGTAGAGACATTTAAGTGATGTGATTAACATTGTTTTCCCAAGCAATAAAGAGTTATTATGAAATCTGTCATAAAGTTATATATATATATATATATATATATATATATATATATATTAGTTTATACATATATGCTTAATCCTATTAACAACAGCAAATGCTAATTATATTCATTAATCAGTTTGACAATTGATTAACAATTACTATTTAATATATTGTGAAATTTGTGTAGTGACTCACAACACAATACTGGAAAAAAAAATCCAGATTGGAATGGGAAATAATTGAATAGGTCCACTATTATCTATTATCTGACTAAATTTTATAGTGCTCTACTTTAATATGTTTTCCAGCAGTTTGATTAAGACTGGTGTTTACAACAACAGATTTGAAATATGATAAAGAAAACAGAATAATGATGTTAAAATCTCAGCTATACTAAATACAATAAAGAAAACTGAATAACGATACTAAAATATCAGTTATACTAAATACAATAAAGAAAACTGAATAACGATGCTAAAATATCAGCTGTACTAAATACAGTAAAGAAAACTGAATAACGATGCTAAAATATCAGCTGTACTATATACAATAAAGAAAACTGAATAATGATACTAAAATATCAGCTGTACTAAATACAGTAAAGAAAACTGAATAACGATGCTAAAATATCAGCTGTACTATATACAGTAAAGAAAACTGAATAACGATACTAAAATATCAGTTATACTAAATACAGTAAAGAAAACTGAATAATGATGCTAAAATATCAGCTGTACTAAATACAATAAAGAAAACTGAATAACGATACTAAAATATCAGTTATACTAAATACAGTAAAGAAAACTGAATAATGATGCTAAAATATCAGCTGTACTAAATACAATAAAGAAAACTGAATATTAATGCTAAAATATCAGCTATACTAAATACAATAAAGAAAACTGAATATTAATGCTAAAATATCAGCTGTACTATATACAATAAAGAAAACTGAATAATGATACTAAAATATCAGCTGTACTATATACAGTAAAGAAAACTGAATAACGATACTAAAATATCAGTTATACTAAATACAGTAAAGAAAACTGAATAATGATGCTAAAATATCAGCTGTACTAAATACAATAAAGAAAACTGAATAACGATACTAAAATATCAGTTATACTAAATACAGTAAAGAAAACTGAATAATGATACTAAAATATCAGTTATACTAAATACAGTAAAGAAAACTGAATAATGATACTAAAATATCAGTTGTACTAAATACAGTAAAGAAAACTGAATAACGATGCTAAAATATCAGCTGTACTAAATACAATAAAGAAAAACTGAATAATGATACTAAAATATCAGCTGTACTAAATACAGTAAAGAAAACTGAATAATGATGTTAAAATATCAGCTGTACTAAATACAATAAAGAAAACTGAATAACAATACTAAAATATCAGTTATACTAAATACAGTAAAGAAAACTGAATAATGATGCTAAAATATCAGCTGTACTATATACAGTAAAGAAAAACTGAATAATGATACTAAAAATCAGCTGTACTAAATACAATAAAGAAAACTGAATATTAATGCTAAAATATCAGCTGTACTATATACAATAAAGAAAACTGAATAACGATGCTAAAATATCAGCTGTACTAAATACAATAAAGAAAAACTGAATAATGATGCTAAAATATCAGCTGTACTAAATACAATAAAGAAAACTGAATAACGATACTAAAATATCAGTTATACTAAATACAGTAAAGAAAACTGAATAATGATGCTAAAATATCAGCTGTACTAAATACAATAAAGAAAACTGAATATTAATGCTAAAATATCAGCTGTACTAAATACAATAAAGAAAACTGAATACTGATGCTAAAATATCAGCTGTACTAAATACAATAAAGAAAATGGAATAACGATACTAAAATATCAGCAGTACTAAATACAATAAAGAAAACTGAATAATGATGCTAAAATATCAGCTGTATTAAATACAATAAAGATGCTAAAATATCAGCTGTACTAAATACAATAAAGAAAACTGAATAATGATGCTAAAATATCAGCTGTACTAAATACAATAAAGAAAACTGAATATTAATGCTAAAATATCAGCTGTACTATATACAATAAAGAAAACTGAATAACGATGCTAAAATATCAGCTGTACTAAATACAATCAATTAAACTGAATAATGTTGCTAAAATATCGGCTGTCCTGATTCAAATATGGACAGATAAACTGTGTGAGGCTAGCTGTGTATGTTTGTGTTGTGTGCCCTGTCATATGTTGTGTTCTGTCATATGTTGTGTTGTCCCATCATATGTTGTAGTGTCCTGTCATATGTTGCGCTGTCCCGTCATATATTGTAGTGTCCTGTGTTAAATTGTAGTGTCTTGTAACCATTTCAGATTTTTGTTTAAAGTTGACCATACTTTGCACGTTGGGCACTTGAAAGCTGCTAAGCAAAATGTAGTTGATGGCACTTCTAAATGGGCTGCTAAAGTAGCAATAACAGGTAGTTGCTTTTCTTTTCTAATCTTTTTTTCTTTTCTTTTCTTAAAATTATTTACAGTTTTTAGCACAAGTGTACAATATTACAGAAGTGCTTGTTTAAAAACACACCAAAAAATGGCCACATACTGTATGGTTGACATTATTAAGTATTAATAATTATATAAAAGTAAAAAAAAAAGTTTTGTTTTATTTAACAGTGCCACTAGAGCACACTGATTTTTTTATCTTATCATCGGCTATTCGACGTCAAACATATGGTCATTCTGACACCGGTTTTTAGAGGAAACCCGCTGTCGCCACATATGCTATTCTTTTACGAGGATAGCACAAACCATGGCCTTTGTTGAACCAGTTATGGATCACTGGTCAGTGCAAGTGGTTTACACCTACCCATTGAGCCTTGCGGAGCACTCACTCAGGGTTTGGAGTCGGTATCTGGATTAAAAATCCCATGCCTCGACTGGGATCTGAACCCAGTATCTACCAGCCTGTAGACCGATGGCCTAACCACGGCGCCACCGAGGCTGGTTTATATAAAAGAGGCTTTCATTTTAAACATGATTTTGCACCATAGATATAGATGCAATAATATTTCATATATACATATGTGGCTATTTATTCTGTGAACCTTTTGTCAGAGATTTTTGTGTTGGTTTTTTAATATACATTCTGGGTATATAGACAGTTATAGATCCACTACTGTAATCTTATGTTATACCAATTCTGCAGATTTTATAATATGTTACATTTGTGGTTGTCACAAATTGGATTCCTTGAATTAATTGAGGCAGAAAATGCATGGAAGAAAAGAATGTATGTCTTCTGACATCTAATTATAATTAAATTAAACTGACAGTATAATCCAGTAACAGATTCTATCTGCTTTTCTTCATTTCCATGAATTTATCAGAGTGTAATGAAAACAATCTACTGTGAAACCCTTTATTTCCGTAGGCTTAAAATTACATCAGTTTGTTAAAATACATGTACATATTTCATTTCATACTTAAATTCATGGATCAAAAAGGCAGTGTCATTTATATTTTTGCTGTATTCTTAAATTTGTTGACTGCACTATAGTCAACAAATTAAATGAAAATTAGACGACCATGAAGAAAAAGTGATTTAACCAAGGCTTCTGGAATGTTTTAAAATTCTCTAGCCCTACTTTATGTTAAGTTAATACAATTTTACTAAATAATAGTAATAATCGAATATGTCACCTAAAGATGGAGATAGAGCTTTAAAACACAAACATTTGGGGGTTGGAGTGGGGACAGGATATTCATATTTACAAAATAGATTTAACTGCAACATTTGACTAAACAATTCACTAGCCATCGGGCATGGCAATAGCAGTTATTTACTAGCCATACATTGAATTTCACTAGCGATGGGAGTCGGGCTACTATAATCTAGAAGCCCTGGATTTAACAGTATTTTCTAAAACTGACACCAACATCTTTCTAACATCTATAACATTCTCATGTACTAGCTTTGTGTGCTTTGCACTTTTCATTTAACAAAACATTATTTATGTTTTTCCTGAGTTATTTATAAAGTTTTTGTTATATTAGGCCACATAAAAAATTACTTGGTAAGCATCCTTTTTTTTAAACTATTTTATTTAACAATTAAGGGACAGGACTGTAGTTCTGGGTGAGCAAAACATTTTGCCAAATAATCTCTTAAATGTCAATAATTTGGACACACAAAAAAGTTATTTTCCAACAAAATATTAATTAGTACGTGAAATTGTTTCAGTAAAATTAAAATAAAATTCAGCTGGGTTTTTTTTAATAAATTTCACAATTGATGAATGTCAGAGCTAGCCCTGAAGAAAAATGCAATTGTCAAGAATGTCCAACTCCATTCACTGCCATGTTTGCCCATATTTATGCAGTGTGATGTTGGTCATGGCAATAGGTTACAACTTTAAAATACATGTGTGTGGGTGGAAGGGGAGCTCACCAACAGAGGATTTTTTATGTGGCCTGGTATGTAAAATTTGGTTGTTGTTCAGCATGTAATGGTTAACAACTGTTTTCTTGTTAGATGCTTTCTCTTTGTAATAACAATGGATAGTTTGTTGAATATAAATACTGGTCCCAATTTTATCTTTAACATAATTACAAGAGCTGCATGCATAACAATTATAATACATGTATTTTGATTGGTCAGATAAAGGTTAATAGAAATCAATCATCTAATTGGTTGAAAGAGTGTAACATACGAAATTTGTTTTGTTAACCACTGCACTTTTGGCTTTTGGATGTCAAGCAATTGATAATTCTGATACGTTTTCAGATGGAATCTGCTACATTTTGCCATTTGCAGCAAGGGATTTTTTACAGGCACCATCCCACAGTCTTTGATATAAACTGCCTCCTGAAATTATGCAGGACATCAATTGCTCTTAGTGTCAAATTCACATTAATTAGCAATATCAGTGTATGATGAGGCAAGCACTTTCTTGCCCATGCAGAAATCATTTTGCATGAGAATATACTCAAACGAGAGTAATTTTTGGCATCCTAAGGACTGGATTTAACAGACTGGTATATCAAAGGTCATGGTATTTGCTGTTATATGTCTGTTGCAAAGTACATATAACAGATTCCTTGTTGCTAATGGGAAAATATTGGGGGTTTAATTTCATCTGAAGATTTCATGTGAGAATTACCAAATGTTTGACATCGAATAGCCGATGATGAATTTATGAATGTGCTTTAATGGAGTTGTTAAACAAAACGAACTTTAAATACAAGTTATTTGATAATTCTGTAATATATATATATATTTTTTTTAAATAAGATGTGTACAATGTTGTTACATTATATACTTGTTATGAGATAGTTGCAAAATTATCCTCATGTAAAAAATAATGTACCGGTAAGCCATTTTTTTTGTTTGTTAAGACATAAATATGTCTTTTTAAATAATGCGATAATTATTGTGATAAAGATATTTAGTACATTTTGGAATACCTTATTAAGATATCTCTTGGATTCTGTCTTCTACAATAGCGATACAATTCTGAATATGGTAACAGTAGTAAGTTAATGTTTGTTAATTTGTTGTTAATAATTTAATATATTTTATCCTAATGTTTTAATATGTTTGCTCATTTAATTTCAAAAAGTTACTGCGTTTGTTCATTGATCTTAAAAGGATAGACCCTAGTTTTTTAAACACTAAGGCATATTTTTCACCTTGACCCTTATATGCAGACTAAAATGTGACTCTATAACCGTTATTTCTCATACACATGTGCATTTTTAAAAATATGAAAAATGCATTTTGTGGTACATGTATTAGAAACACCAGGATGACCAGCAACACTTCGGTTGTATGGAATGGATAATCTAAACAATAAAATATAAGTAATGTTTGATTTCAGTGTTCATCAATGGCTCTAATAGTGAAAAATATGCCTTAAGTTAGTGTTTAAAAACTAGGGTTTGTCCCTTTAATAATTTAATGTTTGTTTGTTAACGGTAATAATTTATTGTTTACTTAGACATGTACTTATGTTATCATTTTAATTTACCAGTAATATGTTTATACTTTAATATGTTTTTACTTTAATCTTTTTGTCTTTTATTTGTCTGTTTTATAGCGATATATTTCCTCGTATTGTTTTTTTTTAATGTACCACTCAAGCATTTGCCTGTTGTTTTAGTGATATGTGCTCAAGGTTTGATTGGCAAAGACAAAACGGGGACGAGTGACCCCTATGTTACTGTGCAGGTTGGCAAAATAAAGAAGAGGACGAAAACAGTTCCTCAAGATCTGAATCCAGTTTGGAATGAAAAGTTTTATTTGTGAGTCTTGTGAAAAACAATCTGTAGCACATTTCCTTGTGAAATATAGTCTGTGGCAATTTTTTATAATTATTATTGAAATACGACATGTAGCAACATTTGTTTTGTGAAAACTAATCCATAAAAAATATTTCTTGTAATAATAATCCACTGCAACTTTTCTTGTGAAAAATTATCTATAGCAACATTTCTTGTAAAAAAAAAATATATATTTCTATTAACATTCTTGTAAAAAAAAAAAAAAATCTGTTTGAAACACTTTTGTGAAAACTACTTTTTACAGTACCAACATTTCTTTTGAAAAATTATCTGTAACAACATTTCTTTTGAAATATTATCTGTAACAACATTTCTTTTAACAAATGATCTGTAGCTACATTTTTGTTTTAAAAAGTATCTGTATAGTATAAAACAGTATTTAACTAACTGATGCTCTATTTCCAGTGAGTGCCATAATTCATCAGACAGGATTAAAGTTCGAGTTTGGTAAGTGTTTATAGGAATTATTTGTCAAAATGGAGGAATTGTTCAATTTATAGTAGTCACAGCTATGGAATTTTATACTAAATTAGTAACTTCTGTATTAATAGATTAAAAAAAAACCTACAACATTTGTAGTTTAAAATACACCAAAAAAATCAGTAGTTTAAAATACACCAAAAAAATCAGTTTTATTTATCATTCAATGATCGGTTGTTTTTAATGGCATCTCTTCCACATTTTTGTGAGTTTACTTAATCCTAAGAGGCAAAGTAATTTTGGTATCTTTGTATGCATATGTTAAACATATGAAAATCACATCATCGATGTACATATGGATTCAACAGAGTCTAGACTCTTTCAGACCATACAAACTGAATGTAATTTGAATAAAGATTTTTTAATTTGAGCCTGAATTGTTTAATTGTTGATGGTAATGATTGTAATCATCTTATTTTTTCATACAAAGGGATGAAGATAATGATTTGAAGTCTAGGCTACGGCAGAAACTGACAAGAGAGTCAGATGACTTTCTTGGGCAGACAATCATTGAAGTTCGCACTCTCAGCGGTGAAATGGATGTCTGGTATAATTTGGGTAAGATGTCATACATATATACATTTGTGTATATGTAGTCAGTTTCTTGGGGGGTTTTGGTGACAGATTTATCTACATACGAAATCTTAAATTAAACACACCTCAAATGCACATATATAATTTATAATCAAAAATATTTTTTATTTTTCATTGAAACTAATATTTAAAATTTTATATATTAATTAATATTGCAAGTTTATACAGTTGCCACTTTGAAAATTGTTCTTAAAATATTTTTGACTATTTAAAAAAAAAATCTTTTTTTATGTTATTGAATATTATGCTGGTTTATGTTGTTTATATTGTTGCCACTGAAAATTGTTTTTACAATGTTTTCACTATTTTAAAATCTTTTATGCAGATAATTCATACACTATTGAATATGCAGTAGGTCTACTGGTTTTAGTTGGTGCTACTTTAAAAATAATACTTAAAATGTTTTGACTATTTTAACATTTTCTTCCACAGAGAAGCGAACGGACAAATCTGCTGTCTCTGGTGCTATTCGTCTTCATATTAGTGTAGAGATAAAGGGAGAGGAGAAAGTCGCACCCTACCACGTGCAGTACACATGCCTTCATGAGGTAACCACGGCAACCAGGCTTGTGCCCACATTGTCTAAAGAAATTATAGGTGCAAAATAATAATGAAGAGTGTTTTTTTAACCCTTATCCTGCCTCATTCTTTTTGACAAATTTAAACAAACAATAGCACGTGCCATTTGACTGGTCATTTCTTCTTCTTCTTTTTTAAACACCATTTTAGCAAATATTTGGATATGTCATTCTAAGACTATTTATTGACATTTTCTTACTTTGTTTTTGACAAAAATGTCAAAAATTATTTTAGAAAACGAATTTTAAATGAAAACAATGCTAAGTGACATCATTGTGATGACGCTTGACGTGTATACACATCAACGGTAGCAAACAGGTTAAGCTGTGATGTGAAATCAACAGAAGAACATTGAAATATTGCATTTTTGTGATTTCAAGTTAACAGATATTAAAAATAAGGAATCTTTTTTGTTTTAATTAATACGATATATGATATAATTTACACTGTTGTTGATTTTATCAGTCTGTATATGTCACAATATAGAAAATAAGTAGTTGGTAACAGAATCAGTTCTAATATTTAAAAACTCTTGAAAGATGTTAATAATTGCTAGTAATTAACTGGCTTAAAAAAAATGTGAATATAACTTTTTTTTCATCACGTTTTATAAGCTCATAGCTCTGATTTGTTTGTATAAGTTGATGCTAATCTGATTAACAAAACCATTATCCATGATCAAGATCACATCTCTGTACAATGTAGTCGAATGGGCATTTGGCAAAATAGTGGGTGATTCCATGACAGTTACTCCAAGGAGATCCTTTACAATGCATTCTTCAATTCCAATACTACTCAAAGAGGACTGCCACTCCCAGACTAGTTTACTAAATGGCCTCAGACCACAATTAATTTCACTATGTATTCTCATGTAGCCCCAGTGGCTGTAGCACTTTTATTAATTTCACCAGGCCATTAGCATTTCACGGGAAACATTACCTGCCTGGGCCCATTGAACACTCGAAAGGACGACATCTGTTGTCCAGCTCTTTTCCGCATTATATCAATGTAAACAAACACACGTGGGCTAAGGGACCGAATCACACCCATTTCTCTGCATTTTACACAAATTTTGCATGACTTCAATGTGCTCTGGGGGACATTATGCAGTATCCAGTGTAAACCAAGTGCACATATTCACCAACTGCATCCTCTTACCTGTCAAACCCAGTGTAACAATCCAGTATACTAAGCAGCTCCCCAGTCATTAATCACATCACAAGAAAACTATATTTTCTCGCATTAGCTTCCGTATTTTGGACAACCAAATGGGTGGATAACTCTAGTCTGAGGCCTATCAGACCAAAATAGTTTTCACCATGACACTCAAACTCACATATGGCATTTAAATACATATGTCAAGTTGCATACAGGCAATAAAAAGAATATTTGATACCAAATATGGCTATTGGAGCCTGTGAAATGGGGGACTGCCTGTGCCGCAAAAGGCGGCAATCTGCGTCAAATTATTCCCAATAGTGGACTAGTAATTATGCAATAACTTTAAAAGTTACAGACATTTTGCTGAACAACAAAAAGAAACTTGCTCCTTATTGTGTTCTCTGCAATTGAAATATAGCAGTTGGCAGGAATATGATTTTTTCCAAAAAAAAATCAATTTAATTTAAATTAATACATTTTCAAAAAATAAATTCCCACAAAGTTCTCTTTTTAAACAAAATTTAATCTTTAAAACTGTAAAATTTTGGATACTGCACACAGTCAATATATGCCAATTACAAATTAGGACTGCTCGAGTGTCATTCTGGTGAGGGTAATTAGCAAGGTGTCTGCACACCGTAACAGGTCACACCTGAATGCAGAGGACAGGGCACCAGTCTGCAAAGATGCAGTACCGAATACACAGTGAACAAAAAAAAGCTGTCCACTGCGGTGACCGGTCAAAACCCCCTCCGGTCAAAACCCCTTCCGGTCAAAACCCCCTCGGTCAAAACCCCCTCAGTCTAAACCCCCCCTCCGGTCAAAACCCCCTCCAGTCAAAACCCCCTCCAGTCAAAACCCCCTTATTTAGGAAATAATTATAAGAAATGACAAAATAATTAATACCCAAAATATTTATTCACACTTGCATATTATAACATTTGATTGCATAGACTTTTGTACTGTAGACTTAGACTTGTTCTTTTTGGTATACATATATCCTTCATGCAGAAGCTTTTGACCACCCTTGTGATTTTGTATCACTTCCATGGTTGTTCACAGAATGAATGATTAATAGACCAGACCCTAACCATTTTCTTGTAGCATCCCATGTGACATTTGCTGCATGTACTCTACTTTCATGTTCAAAAATAACTGCTATATCATTAATCCCATCAATAGCTAAGATCCCTTCAATAGCTAAGATCACATAAGTAACAGAGATTGCTAATTACTATCAAATTCTTTCATTATATTATTTAAAGGATTTCTCAAGGCTTCCCAATTACATTAATCCCTGCAGCAGCTAGCCAAGATCAAGCTGTTGTTGTTGTTGCTAATTACTATCATGTTCTTTCCTTATATTGCAAATTACTATCAAGTTCTTTCATTATACTATTATATTATATAAGTAGTTTTCCTAGGCTTCCCAATTACATCTATCTCTAAGATCAAACATTTTGTAAAAACTACAATTCTAAGTCTATGAGTAGCTTCACTGAAAGCCTAAAGTCTATGTAGTGTAACATACACTAAATAACAACATAAATAAATATATTTCAGATAATTATTCAAAAGAGATTAAAACAATTATTCATCTATGTTAATATTATACCAACTTTACCACTATAAATACCAAACAATAATAATAAGAGGGGGTTTTGACCGTCTGACTATTTATTGCAGGGGGTTTTGACTGGAGGGGGTTTTGACTGGAGGGGGTTTTGACCGAGGGGGTTTTGACCGAAGGGGGTTTTCACCTGGATTCGTCAACTGCCACTGCACTGAAATGTTTTAATGCATCAGAACTGAAAGTGACATCACACATGAACATATATATAAGGGTGGACATGCATACCACAATAAGTATTTCACTGTTTTATACACTACGAGTCGCATCCATGGAAGGCAATACAAGACGAAAGACACAGTTCAAGAAGGGACATGCACCTTGGAATAAGGGTGCAACTCTGCTGCATGAACATGCAAGTCCAGAATCTCACACTGAGAAGTTGCGACCAGTAGTCCGGATGAATATAGACGAGTTTGCCTTGGTCACGAAGTCGAGTTCCACTTCAGCCACCATATCCACTCCAGATTGCAAAGGTGCGTCACAGCCAGTCCGCCTGCTACGTCCCATTACGAGTACATGTACTGCGTCTGAAATGAAAGAAGAACAACAGTGTAAAGACAAAGAAGGCATGAGAATAATGGACAATGACAGAATGGTAGATGCATGGAATGCAGCTTTCAGATGCCACTCAACAGCTTCCCCTGAGTGCGACGAGCCTGAAATGCAAATATTAAAAGAGGTTAAGTGGGGTCTTTGTTGGAAAATCACACTACACTGTGTGAATTGTGACTTCACTGCTCCTGAAAGCAAATTGTACAATGAGGTGAAGACAAATAAACCTGGCCCAAATGCAGCAAAAACTAATGTGGGTCTTGCTATCGGTCTCCAAGATACTCCCGTCGGCAATACGAGAGCGAGAGTGCTATTGGCAGGCATGGACATTCCACCGCCGTGTCGGAGCAGCATGCAGAGAACATCATACAAGGTATCAACGGCTGTAACAGATCTAAATGAAAAAGATATGGCACAAAAAGTTGAGCTACTGAAAGACATTAACATGAAACGTGGAAATGAACGTGATGAAATTAACATAGCCATGGATGGGAGATAAACTCCACGACAATAACAAGTCGGAAGAAACCGGGCCAGAATGCATCACAAGCTATAGGACTTGCGTGTGAAACAATGACTGAAAGAAAATTCATTGTAAGTGCCTGCTTCCAGAATAAACTTTGTTGGACCGGAGCCTGGTTAAGAAACAAAGGTATTCATGTGACGTGTCCCGGTGGTCATCCTGACTGCACAGCAAACTTGCCGCCATTTGCTCCGCTGTCAGAATACGAGATGGGAAAAGATATCGGAACAGACTTGGCTCTACAAGGTATTCTCATAAAATACGTCACAACAGATGGAGATTCCAGATCATCTGCTGGAGTTGATAGTGCTTTGAAACTTCTACATCCAATGTGGAAAGTGCAGCGGCTAGCTGATCCAACCCACTTAGGTCAGAGTCAGTTTCGTAAGTGTTACAAAGCTAACTTCAGTCCCGACATGTTTACTGGGTCCACCCGTGAACAAAAGCGTGAAGCACAGAAGGTATTCAGCCAGGATATGAAAGCAAGGTGCAGTTTAATTCTTAAAGAACTGATGAAACTACACACTGGTAATATCGGTGTACTGAAACGAAACTTACCAAAGGTCCTGCAATCGACACTTTCGTGCTACAGTGGTGACTGTTCAAAGTGTTCGCGGTACTCGGTCGTCTGCAGTGGAGGAATAACGAACAACTGGTGGCACCGATCCATGTTCCTGGGTACACACAGAATCACAGAGCTGAATATGAATGAAAATGACAAAATGTTAGTACTGGAACTTCTGAAGATTAAACTAAGTATTTCAGCTGTAGAGCAAATGAAACTGTATACAGACACACAGAAATGTGAGGCTGCGAACCGTTCTCTCAGTGTTTCCTTACCTAAGAATGTGAACTATTCACGAACGATGACTGGGAGAGCTGCATCCACCATCCACAGGCTGAACAACGCCCCGGGAACATCGATGATAGAAAAGTGCAAGTACTGTGGCATCGAACTGTCAGCTCGGGTGAGGCGTTCACTGCGTCAGATGGACAAAGAGTCGGACTATCAAAAAAGATATCAAAACAATCCACAGGTGATTAAAAGGCACTTAGTCCAGCAAGGAAGTAAAATTAGAGATCACTTACGATATAAACATTTGCACAGAGATCAACAAGCTGACTACAAGAAAGGATTATTAGATATTGACAGTCAAAGAACAGACAACTCCTGTGACCACAGTTATTCAAAGTAATTTTTGTCACAAACCTTCAAGTGATACATATAATATAGGAACTATCAGTTTGCATGATAGCATTTCTGCTGTGGATATGAACCCTAGACATTGAAGACTGACTTTAAACAATAAAAAATAGTAATGTGAATAAATGTATGCTTTTGAATAAATGTATCATGTGATATTTATATGTGATATTTATATGTGATTTTATGACATAAAATATTTCTTTAAATTAAACTTTGTTATTGTTTTACATTCTTATATGTTATGCATTCTGAGATGCAAGAGGCAGGGAGGGTATTGTCCATGTCTCTGACAGACATCCCGGTTCACACATTGTATGCGCGAGCTGTTAATTGCATGTGGCTCAGCAGATAAGTGATCTTTAAACATACAAAGATGGTTATGGCACAGGTGACTGATGTCACTGCCATCTATGTCCATCTCCTTATTAAAGACCATGAAACTTAATCTGTGAGCATTTACTGTACGATACTGGCCTGTGATTGGTGATTTGAACTTAATAGCACCATATCCATTTGGTCTGGGAGGCCCATTCCACATTATACATTCACCATTTGGCCCAGGATCACATTTTGAAAAAATTACCCTCTGGTATTTTTGATAAAAAGCCTCCATTTTCACTTGTTCAATTAGCTCAATTACTCAAAGTGAGGCCCTCACAGGGTGCAGGGATACATTCTGATTGAAAAGAATGACCTATGACCTGATAGGGGTACAATGCATGCTGAATTATGTCATAATTTGTGAAATTACAAATTTTGAAAATATAAATATAATAAAATTTAATTTAATTTAAAGAAATAAAATATTCATCACCCAAACTGATAACTTTCAGATTTCCACCTATCTGCACAATTATGATGTACATTTTGAGTGCTGTAACTGGCATAATTACCTCACAATTTGGTATCAAAGTGTGTCACCCTGTGTCAAACATCATTGAAGAAATCCTCCATATTGACTTATTTGACCTTAACCTTCAAAGTGAGGCTCTCATAGGGTGTAGGGATACAGCCTGATTGAAAAGAATGACCTATGACCTGATAGGGGTACAATGCATGCTGAATTATGTCATAATTTGTGAAATTACAAATTTTGAAAATATAAATATAATAAAATTTAATTTAATTAAACAAAATAAAATATTCACCACCCAAACTGATTAGTTTCAGATTTCCACCTATCTGGACAATTAGCATGTACATTTTGAGTGCTGTAACTGACATAGTTACCTCACAATTAGGTATCAAAGTGTGTCACCCTGTGTCAAACATCCTACTATATCAGGCCTCAGACCACAATTAATTTCACTGTGTATTCTCATGTAGCCCCAGTGGCTGTAGCACTTTTATTAATTTCACCAGGCCATTAGCATTTCACGGGAAACATTACCTGCCTGGGCCCATTGAACACTCGAAAGGACAACATCTGTTGTCCAGCTCTTTTCCGCGTTATATCAATGTAAACAAACACATGTGGGCTAAGGGACCGAATCACACCCATTTCTCTGCATTTTACACAAATTTTGCAGTATCCAGTGTAAACCTAGTGCACATATTCACCAACTGCATCCTCTTACCTGTCAAACCCAGTGTAACAATCCAGTATACTAAGCAGCTCCCCAGCCATTAATCACATCACAAGAAAACTATATTTTCTCGCATTAGCTTCCGTATTTTGGACAACCAAATGGGTGGATAACTCTAGTCTGAGGCCAAATAAGTATTAGCACAGGACAGCTCACTGGAATAAATATAACTTTACTAGACAATGCATCATTCCAGTATTACCAGAGGACTGCCACTCCCAGACTAGTTTACTAAATCAGTACTAGCACAGGACAGCTCATTGGAATAAATATAATTGTGATGACATGCACTCATGAATCAATGTGGATGATATATGATAATGTTTTCTCTCTGTTTTTCTTTTCAGAATCTCTTCCACTACCTTTGTGAACAAGCTGGTGGCGAGGTTAAACTCCCCAATGCTAAAGGGGTAAAAAAGAGTTCTTTTGTATGTACCTGCATGCTGACCCTGCGTGCTTTTTATCTGGTCTTTTTAGTTTATCTTATGTTTTACGTTATGTTTTTGTTGTCATTAGTGAATTGGATTTACCATTGTTTGACACTCAATAGCTGATGTATTTTTTCATGCTGGGGTGTCCTTAAACATCTATTCTATCTATCTATCATTAGTGAAATATCATAGTTCAGTTTAGCTACCCAGTAATAAAATTATTTTATATGAGAGTGAAATCTTAAATGTTTCAGTAGTTACTTTAATGCCATTAATTGCTCTTTAAACTAATAATAATACAACTTTTTTGGTATCTCTTTTTTTTGGTAATAAAGGAAAAGTCTTTAATTTTGTCATCATGTTATCTGATGATTTGTAAAAATATTTTGAGCAGACAAAATTCTGTTTCTTTTTAATGATAGTATTATCCTCAAATGAGGGGTTTTTTCTAGGTATTAATAATAAAGTAAATACACTGAAGAAAATAGACTTGAGACAATGTCATTAAAGCAGCATTATCAGTTTAGAAATACATTATGTATTTTACTCTCTTTTTTCTTTCTTGTAGGAAACATTTTGTTTTCAAAATCTTGATTAGTCATATTTCTAGTCAATTAAAAATTGATTAGCAACTATTGTTTAATGTTTTTAAATTGTGTAACAAACTCTGAAACTTGCATAGCAAATTGCAATGCGATACTGAACAAAATGTTCCTTGCCTTGATAAATATATATATGAAGAACATGTACTTTCCAATCATATTCCAAAATATGGGTTAAAAATGTTTTTGAATATTAATTCAAGCATCTATTTGTGGTCTGCTGTTTGACTTTATTTGAATAACATCAGTCATTACCAGATTATTACTCTTAAGAACAGAAAGATTGAATTATTGAATACCTTTCCTTTTTATTCAAACATTCGATATGGTAGTTGTGATCAGATGGTTATGTATGTGGAAGGGATAATTCAAAAATTCCCATTATAGACAGGTGGTTTTATATACAAGGTGACATTAATAATAGGTTCAGCTATAATTGAAATGCATTTAAAACATTGATTGTAATAATAATGATGCTTTTAGAGTTTTGGGAGGTTAAATAATAATAGTTAAAGACAAAAAAACTAGTTTGTTAAAAAGCAAAGTTCAGCATTACAATTTAAAAATAAAAACCACAACAACCAAGCTATTATTACAGGTATGTGCAATAAACATCTACAATTTGTTCTAAGTAATCCAAATTAAATTATAGTAAGTGCTTAATTTTCAGGTAACAAGCATATCAGATAACCAGCAAAAGCTACATAATGTTATAGATATGTAACTTGTGTGTTGTGATTTTTGTGTTGTAATCCAGCTTGATTGTGTTATGTATACTTAACAAAAACAAGCTTTTTGTTTATCATTTTAATCAAATTTTTTCTTGGAAGATGTGTACACTTTATGCCCTCTTTTGTTTTACTATAAAATCTGATAAAAAATGCATAGAGAATCTTTAATTCATGCAACTATACACATTTTCCCATTTATTGTTTTGTATTGGTTAGTGTCCTACAGAAAATTGTCCTGTAGAATATTGACCTATGTAGCACCCTATAGAATGTTGCCCTGTATGTTGTCTTGAGTAGCATGTTATATGATGTCTACCCTATTTAGCATCTGATAAAATATTGTCCCGTTGACCACCTTTTTTAATATTGTCTTGATTAGTATTCTATAAAATATTTCCTGTTGTTTACTTTATTTTAAATTGCTTTACAATGTTGTCATAAATTAGCATTATATAAATTGTCCTACTTATCATTTTACTGAATGGTCTGTTCAGCAATTATAGAATCTGAACGATAAAACTGTTATCCACTATCTAGACGGTATCTCTGCACAATGCAGAGTCAAATGGGTATTGGGCAAAATAGTGGCTGATTCCATGAATCTCATTCTACTGTCTCATTTATAGGAGAACAGTCACTCGACAATAAATCCTTCCTGCACTGTTCAAAGAGGACTGCCACTCCCTGTCCAGTTTACTAAATTAAACCTAGCACAGGACAGAGCAGAGTTTTTTTTGTTTAGCATCCTAAATGGTTCACTGTTTAACATTTAAGACATTCAAAGATTTATAGAAATAACATAGAACATGTATGAGTGCAAGTATTGGCCATCGTAGCAACTTGTGTAGGTAAAATTGTGAGTGTGCATCAAGGAAAGTGTTGTGTCTTTTGGACACACACAACCCATACCATCCTGCAAAAAGAATTTTCAAAGATGTTATCTATATTGTTGGTGTCAAGGAAATTATTTTAATCAGCATTTGAGATTTCATAAACGTGAATATATCTTGGCAGAATTCAGAACATGCATAAAGCTAATGGTTGTTCCTCATTATGTCCAAATAAAATGTGTTATTGTGAAGGCACGGTTTGTCTGTTTGTTAATAAAGAATAAAGGTCTGTTTGGCTTTTTTCTTTCTTTCTTTCTTTTTTTTTTCTTTTTCTTTTTTCTTTCTTTTTTATGCAATGTAATTTTTTAATTTTGCATATATTATCTAAGTAACTTCATCAAACTGCTATCAGTATTTTTATACCAGCTTAAACTCAGTGAAACACAATATCTACTACCGTACATTTATAGCTGTATTTCTTTGAAACACAATATCTACTAAATTTATAGCCATATTTCATTGAAACACAATATCTACTAAGTTTATAGCCATATTTCTTTGAAACACAATATTTACTAAATTTATACCTGTATTTCATTGAAACACAATATCCACTAAGTTTATAGCCGTATTTCATTGAAACACAATATCTACTAAGTTTATAGCCATATTTCATTGAAACACAATATCTACTAAATTTATACCTGTATTTCATTGAAACACAATATCTACTAAACTTACACCCATATTTCATTGAAACACAATATCTACTAAGTTTATACCCATATTTCATTGAAACACAATATCTACTAAATTTATAGCCATATTTCATTGAAACACAATATCTACTAAGTTTATAGCCATATTTCTTTGAAACACAATATTTACTAAATTTATACCTGTATTTCATTGAAACACAATATCCACTAAGTTTATAGCCGTATTTCATTGAAACACAATATCTACTAAGTTTATAGCCATTTTTCATTGAAACACAATATCTACTAAATTTATACCTGTATTTCATTGAAACACAATATCTACTAAACTTACACCCATATTTCATTGAAACACAATATCTACTAAGTTTATACCCATATTTCATTGAAACACAATATCTACTACGTTTATACCTGTATTTCATTACTTTCACCTTCAGTTTCAAATGGTAATGTATGTGTCCTATTTGACTTTTTGAGTTAGTGGAATTCATGGCTTTGTGTTTACATCTGGTATCCTAATTTACTTTGATTTTGGTGGTGTGTTGTTATTTAAGCAGGATGAAGCTTGGAAAGTGTACTTTGATGAACCTGCTCAAGAAATAGTTGATGAATTTGCCATGAGATATGGGATAGAGTCAATATACCAGGCAATGACGTGAGTATTCAGCAGTGGAATTCCATTCTGCTTTTATCTTTCATTTCTATAAATTTATAAATGTATTAACTTGTCATTAATGGTCAAAAACCCAGGATGAAACATTGCATTTAAAAACAAACCAGGATGCTTTCTCCACTGTTCACTGTAACATTGTATTAAAAAAAACTAGGATGGTTTCTCCACTGTTCACTATAACATTGTATTAAAAAATGTAATGTTTTCACTGAAACATTGTATTAAAAAACCTTAGATGTTTTTTCCACTGTTCACTGTTGCATTCTATTAAAAAACAAGAATGTTTTCTCCATTGTTCACTATAACATTGTAGTCTTAAAAAACCAGGATGTTTTCTTCAGTGTTCACTGTTACATTGTATTAAAAAAAAAAACATTATGCTTTCTCCACTGTTCGCTGTAACATTGTATTTTGAAAAAACCCAAGGATGTTTTCACCAGCGTTAACTGTAACATTGTATTTAAAAAAAAACCAGTATGTTTTCTCAACTGTTTACTGTCTGCTCATTCTCATACAAGTGAACAATTTTCAATCTGGGTTTGATCATAAAATGAATTTTCACTGAAGGAATAACTATACGTTCTTTATCATCATTTTACTTCATTGATTCCAAGTTTCATTTATTTATTTATTTCCATTTCCATTTCCAGACATTTTTCGTGTCTGTCTACGAAGTACATGTGTCCTGGTGTTCCCGCAGTGATGAGCACTCTTCTAGCTAATATTAATGCCTTCTATGCACACACAACGGCAGCAACGACAGCTGTATCAGCGAGCGATCGCTTTGCAGCATCCAACTTTGGGGTACGTCATTTTATAGACTTAATGATTATGATATATAGCTTCAGGATTTATGTCAGTGGCCCCATTGGGCTATTTTTTGTTCCAGCCAGTGCTCCACAACTGGTGTATGTACTATCATGTCTGTGGGATAGTGCATATAAAAGATCCCTCGCTGCTAATCGAAAAGAGTAGCCCATGAAGTGGCGACAGTGGGTTTCCTCTCTATATGTCTGTGTGGTCCTTAACCATATGTCTGACACCATATAACCGTAAATAAAATGTGTTGAGTGTGTCATTAAGTAAAACATTTCCTTCCTTCCTTCAAGATTTAAAAATGTATATTTTATATTAGATCCATAGAGAACATGGTGGAGGGATATAATACAGGTACTCTTAAAATCTTTTCAAATCATTCAATATAATGAGCCATTCTTCACTGCAGATACCGGGGAGTGGGGAGAAATAATATTTTGTGTTATATATATATATATATTATAGAGTTGAGACTTTTCCAGAAAGCATGCTCTCTAACTCCTTTAAAATTATAAAAACAATTTATCCTTTGTTTCCTCAATTACTGACCATCATGCTTTAAATATCTCTACATCATTTTTACTTCATCTCAATGCATTTGTTTTGTTTTGGGGGTTTTCTGGGGAATTGGGGAAGTGTGGGCTTAGATGATCTGTTTTAATTACTGTATTTGTGTATGTTTGTCCAAAAGCTTGTCCACTTTGATCAATTTGAAAAAAAAATGTTTCCTTTTGTATAATCTTAACACAGATCAAGTGCTATATGAGTACTTTAAAATGTGGATTTTTTAAATGCATATTACAGTGAACATATAATTTGAATAATACAAATTGTCTTCAGATATATGTAGTTTTATTACAAAGCATGGTGGTTACATCTGCAGTTTTGTTTTAATCATATCCATTGGTTTTTGGTTTTTTATTTCAGAAAGAGAAATTTGTCAAGTTACTAGATCAGCTGCACAATTCTCTTAGGATTGACCTCTCCATGTACAGAGTAAGTTTTTATTTACAGCTGAATTTGTGAATTTATGTATTTATATTATATTATTTATTTTTGACAGTTTTTTTTAACTAAGCCAAAAGGTCTATAAAAATCAATTAATGACAGTTTTGTAATACATATTTGAAAATATGGCATCCGTGTGCAGTAGAATTTCCATAACTTAAAATTGTAAATTTTATCATTTATTTATTTTTATTTTTTTAACCAAGTGAAACAAAACAAAAGTCTATTAATAGAAAATAACAAGTTAATGTAGATTATTAGTTTTATCCAGTGAAAGTAAGAATGTGGAATTCCACAAGGCTTGCTGAATACAATTGATTATCTTGCTAATTGCAAACATGGTCAATGCAATAAACTTAAATTTGACATGATCGATTAATTAATCTTTGAGGGAAAATAAACAACTTCACACTGAATTGTAACTGTACTTTAACAACCATTTTGATAGTAGATCAGTTGGACTGTACTTTGTAAAAGTATTACATTGAAAAAAAAGAAGATAACAAAATGAAAGAAACCATAGTTGAAAAGCAGGCCTTTCCCTGGATTTGTGAATGTATTTTTGTAAATTCAATTTTAGAATAACTTCCCTGCCTCAGACCCAGCTCGTCTACAGGATCTCAAGTCCACTGTTGATCTTCTTACAAGTATTACATTCTTTAGGATGAAGGTAAGTCATGGAGACATATTGTTGATGCTATGCCCTGTAAGTGAAAATTAACAATATCCAAAATGGCTGCTATATAACCAGTTGGATTTCCCTGGCACTTGTAAACCAGGCCACATGTATTAGTATTATCTTGCACATTTTGTATCACATCGTTTAAGTGGTTCCAAGAAATCATCAAATAAAGAGATAAAGAATTCATATTAATAATAAAGACATAATGTACATAATCTTCAATGAATGCTGTTTGCAAACACATGTAAGATTTGGATTTTTTCTGTTTAAGTACCTTCTGCTTCAAATGAGTTTGAGGTCAACCATTTGTATATTAATAACTATTTTAAGCAATAAAAATCTGCTTACTTCAAGGTGATGACAATGAGCACACACACGTAACCTTCACTAATATTTAATAGATAATAAACATTTCAGGAGTTTTTGTCTAACAGTTTTCAAGAGAACAGCTGTCAAAATATTTTCTGAAGTAGTAATAATAAGAATTTTAACAATTATAAATGGAAATGACCAATAACGCAACTTCAAGCTTTAACAAGAAACCTATTTTTTCTAAATGATATCAGAAAGGAGAATAATATAAATAAATTGTTTTTAAAATAACTTCTTGTTTCTAAACTGTTGAAATATTCCATACATTTTTATCAGAATTTAATATAAAGTTTTACCTTTTATTTCATGTACGTAACTATTAAGCAGAAGGAAAATTATAGTGATAAATGCTATGTACCATTTGTCATGTCATGACTTACAATTGATTCTACATTATTTGCAGGTACAAGAATTAACCAGTCCTCCCCGCGCCAGCACTGTAGTGAAAGACTGTGTAGTTGCCTGTATCAAGTCAACGTATAAATTCCTGTTTGAGAACTGTTTTGAACTGTACAATCGAGAGTTTCAGACAGACCCTACAGAAACACCGAATCCGGACCAAGAAGGTCCGAGTTCCAAGAGTCTGGACTTCTGGCATAAAATTATTGCTCTTATTGTGTCTGTGATCGAGGAAGACAAAACAAGCTACACTCCAGTATTAAATCAGTAAGTTACTCTAGTATTAAATCAGTAAGCTATATATCAGTATTGAATCAGTAAGTTACACTCCAGTATTGAATCAGTAAGTTACACTCCAGTATTAAATCAGTAAGTTACATGTCAGTATTAAATCAGTAAGCTACACACCAGTATTAAATTGGTAAGTTAATTGCCAGTATTAAATCAGTATGTTACATGCCAGTATTAAGTCAGTAAGTTACATGCCAGTATTAAATCAGTAAGTTACATGCCAGTATTAAATCAGTAAGTTACACTTCAGTATTAAATCAGGAAATTACACTCCAGTATAAAATCAGTAAGTTACTCTAGTATTAAATCAGTAAGCTACACACCAGTATTAAATTGGTAAGTTATATGCCAGTATTAAATCAGTAAGTTACATGCCAGTATTAAATCAGGAAATTACACTCCAGTATAAAATCAGTAAGTTACTCTAGTATTAAATCAGTAAGCTATATTCCTGTATTGAATCAGTAAGGTACACTCCAGTATTAAATCAGTAAGTTACTTTAGTATTAAATCAGTAAGCTATATTCCAGTTTTGAATCAATAAGTTACACTCCAGTATTAAATCAGTAAGCTACACTCCAGTGTTAAATCGGTAAGTTACACTCCAGTATTAAATTAGTAAGTTACTCTAATATTAAATCAGTAAACTATATTGCAATATTGAATCAATAAGTTATATTCCAGTATTGAATCATTAAGTTTTATTCCAGTATTAAATAAGTAAGTTATGCCCCAGTATTCTGGTTAATAGAATCTTTGGATAATATGTTCGTTTATGTATGGATAAACATTAAGTTTGATAGTCTTAACTTTGTTTTGTGGTCATATGTTTGGTTATCAACATGTTTCTTTTGATTTTATAGTCTTGTCACAGCAAAGGATACATTTGCCTGTATTTACTTAAACCAAAAAAACCCCAACAATAACAATGTTTACTTTCCATTCCAGATTTCCTCAGGAGTTGAATGTGGGTCAGGTGTGTGCATCAATACTGTGGAATCTTTTCTCACAGGATCTCTGCTATGCATTACAAGGTAACCTCCACACACATCCATCATTCAGTTCTTTATTTCTCTAGCTTTACATCTACATGTTAGAATTACCAAATGTCTGACATCGAGTGGTGAATGAGTAATTAATCAGTGTGCTCTAGTCGTATCATTCAACAAAATTTCTTGTCCTCTCTGGGTGGGAGCTGATATTGGGATGTGAAGGCTTGACCAATATACCACTAGGACCAATGTAAAAGAGCCCTTGCTGCTGATTAATAAACATAGACATGTGATGGTGGATGAGTGTGACATTTAGGTCTCACTACACAGATGTCATCTGCCATTGAAACCCATGTTAAATTGCCCAACTACAAACGAAGATTGCCAATAGAACGGGTTCTCGTTGGCACTAACAACATACATCATTGTGAACATACATTATATAAGCATTTATTTTCACTCCAAAATTGAGAACATTTCTGTCTCAGTTTTTTGCTATATGACCACATCTGGCTGTAGTACTGGTCCGAACAGGTGGTTCATTAACCGATTCACTCCGGCTGTCTCTTGTGCTATACACTCATGTCAATCAACCTAAAATATTTCATTCATTTATTTTTACTTATTCCCGTGTTTATATATACTTACAGTTCAAGCACGCTGGCAATGGCTCACACCTCAGTTATCTGGGCTGTCTGTCCAGGACAGTGTGTTGGTGATTTGTTGTTAGTGATTAGTGAGAGAGAAGTTGGTGTGGTGGTCTTGTACTGAGCCATTGTTTCTTTTAAACTTGCTAAGAGTAGCCTATGTGGCGACAGCGGGTTTCCTCTAAAAAAAAACAGTGTCAGAATGACCATATGTTTGACGTCCAATAGCCGATGATAAGATAAAAAATCAATGTGCTCTAGAGGCGTCGTTAAATAAAACAAACTTTACTTTACTTTTAAACTTGCTGTGCTTGCGATATGGTACCATGACACCACCAAGGCCAGTTTAAATATTTGAACAGTTGGTCCTAAAATGTCAACATATTTGTACATGTCTACGGGCTGGCATACAATAAAGAACTGAATTGAATACTACCATAATGGAACCAATTCATGATATTAAGTCGGAAGCCATGCCTATAATAAACAAATATTTAGAATAAAAACACATTAATAGTGACAAAGGTTTCTTCTCATATTCTCATAGACCCAGTGTCATGTCTACCATGCATAGACACCTAACAGAAACTGATTTCATTTCTTATTTCTGTGCTTATATCCAATTAAAGTTCAAGCACACTGTCCTGGGCACACACGTCAGCTGTCTGGGCTGTCTGTCCATGACAGTAGTTTAGTTGTTAGTTGGTTAGTGAGAGAGAAGAGGGTGTAGTGGCCTTACACCTACCCATTGAGCCCTTAAGAACTCGCTCTGGGTTGGAGTCGGTACCGGGCTGCGAACTCTGTACCTACCAGCCTGTAGTTCAATGGCAATTACCGAGGCTGGTAGAAACTGATTCAGCAATGTGCTGGTGTGTTCTTAAACCATGCTTGTTTTACAGAACATGAAAAGGAACGAGCCTGCAAGAGTTCAGAGTACATGAATCTGCACTTCCGTGTCAAGTGGTTGTACAATTACTACATGAAGGACGTGCCGCAACTGAAGGGAACTGTGCCTGAATATCCACAGTGAGTGTGGAGTAGCTATTGATAATGATGAATTAGCTATTGATGCTAATGAAGTTGCTATTGATAATAATTTATTAGCTATTGATAATAATGAATTAGCTATTGATGCTAATGAATTAGCTATTGATAATAATTTATTAGCTATTGATAATAATGAATTAGCTACTGATGCTAATGAATTAGCTACTGATGATAATGAATTAGCTATTGATAATAATTTATTAGCTATTGATAATAATGAATTAGCTATTGATAATAATGAATTAGCTATTGATAATAATGAATTAGCTATTGATAATGATGAATTAGCTATTGATGCTAATGAATTAGCTACTGATGATAATGAATTAGCTATTGATAATAATGTATTAGCTATTGATAATAATGAATTAGCTATTGATAATAATGAATTAGCTATTGATAATAATTTATTAGCTATTGATAATAATGAATTAGCTATTGATAATAATGAATTAGCTATTGATAATAATTTATTAGCTATTGATAATAATGAATTAGCTATTGATGCTAATGAATTAGCTACTGATGATAATGAATTAGCTATTGATAATAATTTATTAGCTATTGATAATAATGAATTAGCTATTGATAATAATGAATTAGCTATTGATGCTAATGAATTAGCTATTGATAATAATTTATTAGCTATTGATAATAATGAATTAGCTATTGATAATAATGAATTAGCTATTGATAATAATGAATTAGCTATTGATAATGATGAATTAGCTATTGATGATAATAAATTAGCTATTGATAATAATGAATTAAATATTGATAATATTGAATTAGATATTGATGATAATGAATTAGCTATCGACAATATTGAATTAGCTATTGATAATAATGAATTAGCTATTGATGATGATGAATTAGCTATTGATGATAATGAATTAGATATTGATAATAACCATAGAAAGGGTACAGGCTGTAGCCTATGGGCAATCATGTAGCTTTTGATAATAAGGGAATAACTGGTTACTGTCTTAAGATATCGGCTTTATCCTGTGAAGTTTAGAATGACGAATGCATTCACCATTCGACCTGAGCAGGCTAAAGCTGATATCTTGAGACAGTAACCAGTTATTTCTTTTATCCTACATTTCTACAGAAATATTTGGAAAATTATTATTTATTCCAGTTTTGTGTTCGCAAATCGAGTATTGTCAACCTAGTAAGGCTTTTGCCGTATGACGTCATACAAGATGCATGACGTCATTATTGTAAGACGCTCGCTACATTCTGTCACATTAAAAAAACGTTTCTAAACTCTGATTCATAAATAAATATACAAGTTCAGTATTGTTATCGCTAAACTTAAATTTCTTTGTATTTACAGCACATCAACAAATGATTTAAAGAGTATGTTTATTGAAAATCTACTCCGAAATACTCGAGTCGAGTTGGGCTTATGTCACGTGACCTATATTTTTCGTCAGTGACCAAAAATATAGAGAATTATCTTGTAATCATATCTTGCCAATGTATACAGTGATTGCGGGATAAAACTTGTTTCCTGCTCATATAATCTTTGAAACAATTTAGTTTTTCAATAACCAAAGATATATCGTTATAGCAACCTTAAATTTGTATACAATTGATTTGTACGGTATTTCCACTTGCAGGTGGTTTGAGCCATTTGTGATGCAGTGGTTGAATGAAAACGATGACGTTTCCATGGAATATCTCCACGGTGCCTATGACAGGGACAAGAAAGATGGGGTTAGTGTTGATTAAATATGTGAGAAAAAAAGAAAAAAAACCCAACATTTTTTATCTTTTTAAAACAAATGTTAACAGCAGTTATTGTTATTATGTCTTAATCAATCTGACAGTTATAAGGTCATTTAAGCATGGAGTTTTCTTTGTTAGCAATTCTCCAAAGCATGCAGATTTTTTTTCATTCACTTCTGGTGCTGTTAATCACTGATCTCAACACAGCATTATATTGTCACATTGCTGACTAATCAAATGTCAATATATAACAATGATTAACAATTGCGACATATTCACAATATGTGAGTTTCATGGACTATTTTAATATGCTTACAGTGAAGTGGTTACATTATAGATTACAGGGCATACCCTGCCCATTGCCAAATTAGCCAAATGCTGTACAAAGTGACTACACATTTAGTATTTGGATAATAAAATGTAGTTTAAATGAGCACATTTTAATAATTTTTAGAAAAAATAACCTACATATCCGAAAATTGGCTCAATCAAATTTCTTTCCAGTGTGACACCTGGATTAAATATATTATTTAGAAAGTGGCTTGATTTAGGCCCACACCTTGAATAACCATCCTAATTTGAGACACAATAAACACAATATCATTCACTTGTTTCTGTGTCTATTCTCCATATTCTTATATCTTACAAACTTTCTTTATTTCAAAGTTCCAAAAGAGTTCAGAGCATGCGTTGTTCTCGACGTCAGTGGTGGACATCTTTACTCAACTGAATCAGTGCTTTGATGTCATCAAGAAGTTGGAATGTCCCGACCCCGAGATCATCAAGAGATATATGAAACGATTCGCAAAGGTAGGAACATATTTATATATATATATATATATATATATATATTAATGCATTTCAAGACCATTTTTATGAAAAGATACAATCATGTTAATCCATATTTAATTGAGTAAAATGTTAATTTGTTTTATTGAGAATGGTTTGCACTGTCATATAGACTTAGAATAGATGTTTAACGACAGCCTGTATAGATCTAAGCAAAAATACATGTAAAAAGATTACCCCGTACTTGATTTCATTGTAACTTGAATTTAGTGTTTATATCCAATGAAGGTTCAGGTATGCTATTCTGGGTACACCTCTCGGCTATCTAAGCCATCTGTCATTCAGGACTAGGGTTAATGGTTAGTGGTTGATGAGAAACAAGTCCGTATTTTGAGCCATTAAAACGACACTCTAGATGATGGGCAGGGTTTAACTCAAGTTGGTGGCACACTCTCCTGAGGTGCTTTGGTCATAGGATCGGACTTTAGCTGACCCATTGGGTTTTCATCACATCCTCACCATTGCCACAACTGGTATGTGCTGTCCTGTCTGTGGGAAAGTGCATATAAAAGATCTCTTGCTGTTAATGGAAAAATATACCAAGTTTCCTCTAAAGACTGCATGTTAGAATTACCAAATGTTTGACATCAAGTGGTATGCTATCCTGGGTACACCTCTCGGCTATCTAAGCCATCTGTCATTCGGGACTAGGGTTAATGGTTAGTGGTTGATGAGAAACAAGTCCATATTTTGAGCCATTAAAACGACACTCTAGATGATGGGCAGGGTTTAACTCAGTCGGTGGAACACTCACCTGAGGTGCTTTGGTCATAGGATTGAACTTAGCAGACCCATTGGGTTTTCATCACATCCTCACCATTGCCACAACTCGTATGTGCTATCCTGCCTGTGCATATAAAAGATCTCTTGCTGTTAATGGAAAAATATAGCAGGTTTCCTCTAAAGACTACATGTTAGAATTACCAAATGTTTGACATCGAGTAGTGAGTGATTAATTAATCAGTGTGCTCTAATGGTATCATTAAACAAAACTTCTTGTTCTCTCTGGGTTGGAGCTGATGTTGGGATGTGAAGGTTTGACCAGTACACCTTTAGGATCATTGTAAAAGAGCTCTTGCTGCTGATTAATAAACATAAGCATGTTATGGTGGATGAGTGTGACATTTATTTTATAAGACTTCATTAATGAATCATGTGGTGATATAACGTGTATATTATCTTGTTTATTTGTGTAACACTGGCCTCGGTGGCGTCGTGGTTAGGCCATTGGTCTACAGGCTGGTAGGTACTGGGTTCGGATCTCAGTCGAGGCATGGGATTTTTAATCCAGATACCGATTCCAAACCCTGAGAGAGAGCTCCACAAGGCTCAGTGGGTAGGTGTAAACCACTTGCACCGACCAGTGATCCACAACTGGTTCAACAAAGGCCATGGTTTGTGCTATCCTGCCTGTGGGAAGCACAAATAAAAGATTCCTTGCTGCCTGTTGTAAAAGAGTAGCCTATGTGGCAACAGCAGGTTTCCTCTAAAAACAGTGTCAGAATGATCATATGTTTGACATCCAATAGCTGATGATAAGATAAAAAATCAATGTGCTCTAGTGGCGTCGTTAAATAAAACAAACTTTACTCTTCTTTTCTTTTTTTTGTAACAGACCGTGAACAAAGTGCTACTGGCCTATGCTGACATCGTAAGAAGAGATTTTGAGAAGTACACCAATCGGCAGAAGGTGGTAAGTATTTTACAGTCACATTTTGATATTATTTCCAGTTCATCTGTTTGGTGTGTACTCTTCTGTTTAACTTTATTTGTGAAATAAACCTTTCTTTAAATGATTTGTATATTTATATACATGATAAATATGTGTATAATGTTCTGTTTCAGGCCTGTATCTTGATGAACAACATTCAACAGCTGAGGGTACAGCTGGAGAAAGTGTTCGAGTCTATGGGTGGCGAAAAGGTTTGTACCAAAAAAATAGACGTAATATTTTGAAAAAGATAACTTTTTTTAAAGTCTGCTGCAATGTTTCTCTCCCTTGGTTCATGTGGAACACCAGCCGGCTACATTCATAAGCTGGACCATTTGTAATTAATTTTTAAACTTTTCATTCAAATATTAAAAAAAAAAATTAAATCTCAATCAGACCGGAAGTATAACATTGTTGCTGAGTAACATCAGTCTACAGACCAGTGATTGAAAAATACTGGCCTCTGATTAGAGTCTGCAGAACAACGCTAATAATTGCAAACAATTTGATTAGTTCCTGATGTAGTCTAGCAAAAATTTTGCTGCTCTGTCTGGCTGAATGAAGTCTGCACTAGAATACTGACTATGCTAACTGTTGTTGTGTTTTTTCAGCTTGATGCTGATGCAGCAGACATCTTGAAGGAGTTGCAGCAGAAACTGAACACGGTGCTTGATGAACTCAGTTCCATATTTGCTAAGAGGTAGGTCAAAGGTCATTGTACAGGAAGTCATGTGATGAATATATAATATTATGTAGTTCTTTAAAAAAAATTCAAATTGATGTTCTTTAAGAGATGTAAAATTGATATGTCATAATGTATTTAAAACAAATACATAGAACAGCTATTAATTTTGTTATTCAACTCAAAGAATACACTTCCAAATAAAATGGACATAGGAAAGGGAAGTTGGATTTGGATAGCATGCATAACTCTGTGCATGTCTTGTGTGGTTTCTTGCATCTTGGGGACATATTAGAATTATAGTTTTGTTACAACTGGTAAGCCTAATTAAAACTGACAAATAAAAAATAATTTAAAAAAAACTAATCTTCATGTATCCTTTGTAACAACAAAATGATGAAAAACACTACTATGGTGATTTTGTTTATGCTTCTATGTTCATCTGTTCAGTTATAAATAAAAATCCTTTTTTAAGCAAATTCAGGAAGCTGGGTTTTTTATGCTATAACCTGACCTCAACCTTTGTGCATTTCGCCTTCTACAACTATCCTGGGTTGAACATCTCTACAGCCAATTATTGGCTAGAATCTCCTATTACTTCCTAAGCATTCTATGATATACCTGGTCATATATTTGCCATACTGTATGGCTGTTTTTTGTTGTTTGAAAAAAAGAAGATAATTATAGACTAAATTTCAATCTTTTTAAAAAATCTTTTTATCAGCCTTGAACCTCAGATTCAGCAGAGCATGCAGGAGCTGGGTAAACTTCTGTGTAAAGTGAAGGGTGTCGGGCAGATCTCCCTGTCTCAGCCCAGCCAGCGGTCCAGCATTCAGCAGGAGTCTGACATGGTACTCCGTCCACTCATGGATCTCTTAGATGGAAGGTATAGTCTTCTTCATTAGTCAAGCTAGATGAAACAAGAGTTTTGATTGCTGCAGCTTTTAGCAGATTATTGCTATTCATTTATTTTAATTGGATTACTGAAGTTCTGTCCTGGATCAGACCACTGGCTATCCAGAGACGGACCGGGGACAGACATGCTCAAAACTCTAGTGGTATATTGGCATGTTAAAAATATTGGACTTGGACTTGGATTACTGTAAATGGTACATTCAATTCACTTTAACTTATTTTCGTGTTTATATCCAATTAAGGTTTTAGCACGCTGTCCTGCGCACACACTCCAGCTATCTGGGCTGTCTGTTCAAGACAGTGGGTTACTGGTTAGTGGTTAGTGAGAGAAAAGAGGGTGTAGTGGTCTTACACCTGCCCATTGAGTTGTTAAAACCCGCTCTGGATGGGAGCTGGTACCGGGGTGTGAACCCAATACCTACCAGCCTTATTTCTGATGGTTTAACCATGATACTACCGAAGCCGGTTAAATGGTACAGATGCATAAAGACAGGCATGTCTTGTTTATACAACCTGGACACTTGCAAGATCACAGCTATATGTGAATTATGAAGCCTGTTTTAGACTTAATGTTTGTAACTACATACATTTACAATGCTTAAACACCTGTCTTACAGGTGTGTAACTACATACATTGACAATGCTTAAACACCTGTCTTACACGTGTGTAACTACATACATTGACAATGCTTAAACACCTGTCTTACACGTGTGTAACTACATACATTGACAATGTTTAAACACCTGTCTTACACGTGTGTAACTACATACATTGACAATGCTTAAACCTGTCTTACACGCGTGTAACTACATACATTGACAATGCTTAAACACCTGTCTTACACGCATGTAACTACATACATTGACAATGCTTAAATACCTGCGTTTAAGTAAACCAGGCTTCGTAAATTCGGCCCATTTTGATTGAATTTGATAGAGTACTCTTGACCTTGACCTGATGCATGGGATAGGATCTGGCTAATTAGTCGGTAGAGTTCTTTTCTCAGATGTCTGGGTTGTAGGATCGAACCACCTTGGTGGACCCTTTCTGTGATTGTTTCTTTTTTCTGACCCAACCAGTGCCCCATGACTAATATATCAAAGGTCATGTTCTTTCTTATAGAAGATCCCATGTTACTAATACTAATATAATATAATAATAATAACTTTTTTTTAAACTAATGGAAAAATGTAACGGATTTCTCCTGAAGATTACTTGTAAGAATTACCAAATATTTGACATCCAATAGTTGATGATTAAGTAGGCTGCAAAATGACCGGGTTCGCATCGCAAAAAGCTATGCAAAATCTTGCGATCGCGATGCAATATTGTACCAATGACTAGCAGTTTGCGATGCATGTTTTTTGTAACCAAATTGATCTTTGAATTGAGATCGCGGGAGAAGAACGCACTTAGGGGTGTCGATTTTCCGTGATCGCAGCCAAGGTAACTGATTCGCCAATGATAAACATTTTAAAAATTTATCTCAGTGTACAACCTTCTCGCGTGTGTTAGAAAATAGAAAATACTGTCGGAATAAATCGGAGGATGTTTGATGTTTTAACAAGAACAGTGATGTAACGTACTAGCTGCTACATCATCGTGGTAACCTAATTTGCAAGCAGCTATGACCTTGTACACTGAACTTGTTGCCTACCGTGCACGCAAATATATTATGTTCACGAATTAAATATACCGCGAAAATTGCGAACATGCTGATAGCTCCGCAAATTTAATTACGCGTTAACTTATTTCCGATTTAGCTTTGAATAATGCCTATAGATACAAAACACATAGCGCATCGCATGCACTTTATTTTTATCGTCAAATTACCTGCCACGTGGTTTTATATTACAAGTGACACTCGGTGCTATGCATGATCTGCGTTCAGCGATAGCCAGTAGTCAAAATGTCTGATAATTATTTTGACCGGTTGTCGAAGTGGTTGTTCGGTTTAACTTGTTGCGTAAAAAACAGTCAGGCAAACATTAGCGACAAATGGCTGGCTGAACTCACGTCTGGTATCTCGTGACTACGAGATTTCAGTTTGTTGTTTTTACACTGATTATTCTTATATTCGATACATACTTGTGGCTTTCGTTATTTGTAGACCTGAATGCAACCTATGAATACTACTAATAAATAGTATTTGGTCTAGTTTGTGATTTTTCAAGTTTTCTGCATCATGTATTATCAGACATACATGCGGACAAGACTAACAGCACGCGGACCGCATAGCGAGAATGTCTCGAGTATAATTATATCGTACGTGAAACTGTCATTGAAAGGAGTTCAGTTGATATTGTTCGTTTTTATTTTATTATTGGCAAAAACTATCGTAAAATGAAAGCTTGATCGCGAATTATTTTAGACGCGAAAATGTTTGCGTATACATACGGTATTATCAACTAATTAACAGCTTGGCGTTTTTAATTTCGAATTGCCTTGTCAAATAATGTTCTGGTAAAATACGTATATATATCATTTAAGAATTGTCAATTTTCATAACAAAAATGACCACCGAATACGTTGGAATGATCAGCCAAATGAGGAAGTGCCCCATGACTAATATATCAAAGGTCATGTTCTTTCTTATAGAAGATCCCATGTTACTAATACTAATATAATATAATAATAATAACTTTTTTTTAAACTAATGGAAAAATGTAACGGATTTCTCCTGAAGATTACTTGTAAGAATTACCAAATATTTGACATCCAATAGTTGATGATTAAGTAGGCTGCAAAATGACCGGGTTCGCATCGCAAAAAGCTATGCAAAATCTTGCGATCGCGATGCAATATTGTACCAATGACTAGCAGTTTGCGATGCATGTTTTTTGTAACCAAATTGATCTTTGAATTGAGATCGCGGGAGAAGAACGCACTTAGGGGTGTCGATTTTCCGTGATCGCAGCCAAGGTAACTGATTCGCCAATGATAAACATTTTAAAAATTTATCTCAGTGTACAACCTTCTCGCGTGTGTTAGAAAATAGAAAATACTGTCGGAATAAATCGGAGGATGTTTGATGTTTTAACAAGAACAGTGATGTAACGTACTAGCTGCTACATCATCGTGGTAACCTAATTTGCAAGCAGCTATGACCTTGTACACTGAACTTGTTGCCTACCGTGCACGCAAATATATTATGTTCACGAATTAAATATACCGCGAAAATTGCGAACATGCTGATAGCTCCGCAAATTTAATTACGCGTTAACTTATTTCCGATTTAGCTTTGAATAATGCCTATAGATACAAAACACATAGCGCATCGCATGCACTTTATTTTTATCGTCAAATTACCTGCCACGTGGTTTTATACTACAAGTGACACTCGGTGCTATGCATGATCTGCGTTCAGCGATAGCCAGTAGTCAAAATGTCTGATAATTATTTTGACCGGTTGTCGAAGTGGTTGTTCGGTTTAACTTGTTGCGTAAAAAACAGTCAGGCAAACATTAGCGACAAATGGCTGGCTGAACTCACGTCTGGTATCTCGTGACTACGAGATTTCAGTTTGTTGTTTTTACACTGATTATTCTTATATTCGATACATACTTGTGGCTTTCGTTATTTGTAGACCTGAATGCAACCTATGAATACTACTAATAAATAGTATTTGGTCTAGTTTGTGATTTTTCAAGTTTTCTGCATCATGTATTATCAGACATACATGCGGACAAGACTAACAGCACGCGGACCGCATAGCGAGAATGTCTCGAGTATAATTATATCGTACGTGAAACTGTCATTGAAAGGAGTTCAGTTGATATTGTTCGTTTTTATTTTATTATTGGCAAAAACTATCGTAAAATGAAAGCTTGATCGCGAATTATTTTAGACGCGAAAATGTTTGCGTATACATACGGTATTATCAACTAATTAACAGCTTGGCGTTTTTAATTTCGAATTGCCTTGTCAAATAATGTTCTGGTAAAATACGTATATATATCATTTAAGAATTGTCAATTTTCATAACAAAAATGACCACCGAATACGTTGGAATGATCAGCCAAATGAGGAATTTTTCTCGGGCTTCAATCGCACTTTGGATCAGACATACAAATCAACTCAGGAAAGACTAAAAAAATCACTTTGAACAAGTTAGATGACCAAGGCCAAGCTGCTTAGCATAACTATTGACAAATATTATTCAGAAATATGTTGTACTATAAAAATTAAACCTGACATTTCTATGCTATTTTCTATATAGCCAAAAAAAATCAAAGTGAGATTCTCTGGATGTGTGTGTGGAGGGGGAGGGGGGGGGGAGGCAACTGCCCCCCTTGACCTCCGGAGGATAAGGCCTTGTAAACAAGTGACAGTGATGTCCCTTCACATGTACTGTTCTGTACTTGTTTTATTTTGGGGTAAGCAGCCCACAGTACAGATACATGTATAAGAAATATGCAATATTATTGAAAAGAATGTGTTTTATTCATGTTTACTCATTTTATTAAAGTGCTAATCAAATTCCAATAGTTGCTAATCAATTCTCCATCCAGTAGGAAAAACTGCTAATCAAAATTTTAAAAACAAATTGCACCCTGATTAAGTAATCATTTAGTGGAGTCATTAAACAAAACAAGCTTAACTAGACACATAATCATATCAAAGGTTATGGAATGTGCTGTTCTGTCTGTGACAAAAGTGTATATAAGAGATCCCTTGCTGCTATTCCAAAGTAGTAACTTGTGTGGCAGCAGCAGGTTTCTTCTCGAACAGGGGACCGGACATAGCCCAGTCGTAAAGTGCACACCTGATGCGCAGTCAGTCTAGAATCGATCCCCGTTGGTGGGCCCATTGGGCTATTTCTCTTGCCATCCAGTGCACCACGACTGGTATATCAAAGGCTATGGTATGCACTATCCTGTCTGTGGGATGGTGCATATAAAAAATCCCTTGTTACAAATAGTACTAAAATGTAGCAGGTTTTCTCTCTATGACAGTTAAAATGACCATATGTTTGACATCCATTAGCTGATGATTAATAAATCAATGTGCTCTTGTAGTGTCGTTAAACAAAACAAACTCTTCACTCACACATATAGGATTTAAGCTGGACCCAAAATTATACTAAAGTGACAAAAATTATGTAGAGCCTAAACAACTTCTATTACAGTTTCGTAGCTAGTCAAACAAAATATAAAAATTAAGGCTCTTTAAGATATTGTCTTTGTTTAATTTTGAAAGACGTTATAGTCCAAATTTATTAAGCCTTTTTTAATAATTTTATGTGTTTAAGCATTGTAAATATTGGAAGTTACAAGCGGATAAGTGAGAAACAGTCTTTGTAAATTCAACCTCATATGTTATATTTGCCAAATTCAACTTTAATTTCCATTTAGACCCTTTACATGTATCAGAATTAATTTGAGTGGAGAGGCATTTATATAGGAACTTTAATCATTTATTTTTGTTGTTAGCAATATATGTAATTTATCAAATTATGAATTGTATTTATTTATTATTATATAACCCATTATACACTTGTCTAATATCATTGCTATGCAGATACCAAACTAACAAAAAGCAACATTTGCATTTTGATTAACTGTGCATTGAATTATATTTGGCTATATTTAATAACTATATAAAAAAATTTAACAACTAATATTTGAAATGCTACATCTTGATTGGTTAGTTTACTAACATTAACAATACTATTACCTATAAGCCTTGTCATGTATTGTTGATAGCCTTGTATTGATGCATGTGTTTGCTCTTTCCTGATGCCTGCAGCTTATCAATGTTTGCCCAAGTGTGTGAGAAAACTGTACTCAAGCGACTGCTCAAGGTAAGTTCAGACATAGTCAAGTGCCAGTCAAGTGCTTTATTAAATGGTTCATTGCTTAAATATATACACGGTTCGAAAAAGAAGTAAAATATGGCCTGCTGTTATTATTTTTAATAGCATATAAATATGAAAATGGCCTGCTAAGAAGGAAATATGGCCTGCTGGAAATAAGACAGCATAGAGTCGAAATAGTTTGTGAAAAATTAGGATCTCTGAAATGTATTTTAGAGCATTAAGGAATTCAAATAAAACAGAATCACAAACTAAACAGAAGATGAGGTAATTGTACATACATCTCTATCTTGAAAAATTACCTGCAATTTTTTAATGGTTTTAGCCGGTGGATTTCTATTTCACCTGCTAGATTGAAAAACAAATAATGCTTTTCTCTTTTCTCAGACTGCTATATCAAACTCTGTATATAGCTTCTAAACTGGACACCCACGAGACCAACTAAAACAAAAGTTTTTTAAGGAGTATCTGGTTTAGAAAGGTTATGTTCTGTAACAGTATTTAAAAGGGAACTATGTATTGAAGGAATTTCAGTTTACAGAGAGTCGGGTTTTCAGAGGTTTTCACTGTGGTTTCTTAAAGTTATAATTTTTATTACTATTGCTGCAGGTTAAACAAACAATGCTGATTTTCAGTTTCATACATTGACATTTCTGCAGCTTCATTCAATTTAATTTTTATTTATGGGAGACAGTACCATAGTACAAAGCCAATACCTACCAACCTTAAGACTTAACCACAGCACCACTGAGGCCGGTCTCTGGGTGGGAGACAGTACCATAGTACAAAGCCAATACCTAACAACCTTAAGGCTTAACCACAGCACCACGGAGGTCAGTCTCTGGGTGGGAGACAGTACCATGGTACAAAGCTAATACCTACCAACTGTAAAGGCTTAACCACAGCACCACTGAGGCCGGTCTCTAGGTGGGAGCCAGTACCATGGTGCTAACCCAATACCTACCAACCTAAGGTTTAATCACAGCACCACTGAGGCCGGTCTTTCTACAGCTGAGGGATACTGGGTCTTCATGCATATTTTATCAAATTTAATCCCACACATTTCAATCACAGTAGAAGCTAGTACATTGATACTACTGAGGATAAGTTAAATTACTGGAATTTATTGGCCAGATGAAACATTTTATGACAAAAAGACATCACAGATCTCACCAATGGCTTGTGTGGTGTTATACTTAAATGCAATATTCAAAGTTACATGCACTTTGAACATTGTGTAGCACGGTGGTAAAGCACTTGCCTGATGTGTTGTTGGTCTAGGCTATTTCTTACTCTAGCCAATGCACCACGACTAGTATATCAAAGTCTGTGGTATTTGCTGTTCTGTCTGGGATAGTGCATATAAAAGATCCCTTATAACTAATCGAAAAAATTTAACTGGCTTCCTCTCCAAGACTAAACATCAAGATTACCAAATGTTTGACATCCAATAGCCGGTGATTAATAAATCAATATGCTCTTGTGGTGTTGTTAAACAAAACAAAACAAAACATATGTCAAGATTACCAAATGCTTGATATCCAATATGCGATGATTAATAAATTAATGTGCTCTAGTGGTGTTGTTAAACAAAGCAAAACTTTTAAGTAAAGAAGTGTTGCACCTTGATTTCAGGAACTATGGCGTATTGTCATGAACACCATGGAGAAAACCGTTGTCCTGCCGCCACTGTCAGACCCAAGACAGGTACGCAGATTAATTTACATTTTACATTCCATTCATCCATGTCTCACCCATCTTCACTTTCACGTATTCCTTTAATCTGTGGTGCCACCCATTCTACCCATCTTACCACCATCTAGCAGTCCATTCCATCTCATGCTATACCATCTTTGTCCGTCTGTCCGTCCATCCATCCATCCATTCATTCTGTCCATCTTACTGCAGTCCATTCCATCTCATGCTATACCATCTTCATCCATCCATCCATCCATCCATCCATCCATCCATCTATATATTCAATTAAACCATCTATCTATCCATTCATCTATCCATCCATTCTGCCCATCTTATCACCATTTATCCGTCCGTCTGTCCATCCGTCCGTCCGTCCATACATCCATCCATCCATCCATCCATCCATCCATCCATCCATCCATCCATCCATCCATCCATCCATCCATACATCCATTCATCCAACCATCCATTCATCTATCATTCATCCATCATCTATCTATACAGCAAGCCATTCATTCATTCATTCATCCATTCATACATACTTGACACCCAATAGCCGATGTATTTTTCGTGCTGGGGTGTCGTTAAACATTCATTCATTCATTCATTCATTCATTCATTCATCCATTCATCCATCCATCCATCCATCCATCCATCCATCCATCCATCCACCCATCCATCCATCTATCCATTCATACATCATTATGGAACTACTTTTCAGTGGAAATAACTCCATTTATTTGCGATGTTGCCAATTCAGGTTTTATTATTTCTATTTCTATAACAAAATATATGTCATTGAATTGAAATTATAAACTTAATATGAAGTTGTTACCTTTTTTTCTTGTTTTCTTTTAACTTTTTACAGTTTGAGGACTATATATATGGCATGCATAGTTAAATGACTTTGTATGTGCAATATGTAAAGTGGGTCAAGAATGAAAGATTGCTTTTAGTTTACATATGTCTTGCTTTTGTAATTAAGTGGGCAAGAAAACAAATAAGGCAGTTTTAACCCATGGAACAAAATGATTTTGTAAGGGTCTCTGTAAACTTTGGCCCTTATAAAAACAACCAGTTTGTTAAAACTAACAAAATCAATTAGTCCATCTGTCTATATATAGTTAATTATGTTTGACCATCAGTTCATGCAAAATTAAACAGATAAATGTCAATCAAGTTAATTATTTGCATTTTTACAATCCATTCATCCATCCATACATCCATCCATCTATCCATCCATACATCCATTTAAATATAATTTTAAAGATGCAATATTGTGTATGATATTGGGATGAATGTAATAGTCATTAATTAATCCATTCATTCATCCATCCTTCCATCCATCCATCCATTCATCCATTCATCCATTTAAATATAATTTTAAAGATGCAGTATTGTGTATATTGGGATGAATGTAATAGTCGTTAATTAACCCATTCATTCATCCATCCGTCCATCCATCCATCCATAATCCATCCATTCATCCATTCATCCATTTAAATATAATTTTAAAGATGCAGTATTGTGTATATTGGGATGAATGTAATAGTCATTAATTAACCCATTCATTCATCCATCCATCCATCCATCATCCATCCATTCATCCATTCATCCATTTAAATATAACTTTAAAGATGCAATATTGTGTATGTTATTGGGATGAATGTAATAGTCATTAATTCATCCATTTAAATATAATTTTAAAAATGCAATATTGTGTATGATATTGGGATGAATATAATAGTGAAAGGATTTGGTTTTTTCTGTATTAAGATTTGTGAAGAAGAAAAAAAAAAAAGGGTAAGCTGATACACACTATATTAACAGGTTATGTAGCACTGACCATCTTTTGGTGCTTTCTCATCAAAATACTTGCTTTCTTCTCTAAATTCATGAAAACTAAAACTGTTTTATATAAAGAAAGCTGTTCTTTGACATTGTTATTTAACATTACTATCAAGCAGTAAAAGAATTAAAAACTGAATGATTACTTGACATCTGCATCTGGTAAGAAAGAAAAACTAAAATTTAAATATTTGACCATTTTTAAGTAATGTTTTTATATAGAGTAGATGACTATAAAAAATAAAATAAAAATAAAAATAGAAAAAAGAGTTGAGAGGTTGTTGTTTTTTTGTTATTATTAAAAGGCACATTTCTTTACTCAAGTTTATTATAAATATATGTAATAAAAGACCAGCTAAATGCATGTAAATGCATTTCCAGTTAAAATTGGTTCATTTGAGTTATCTTTTCGTTGTAAGACACGTGGTCAGGATAAAAGCAAAATGGTAAGCAAGCATGTAGACAATGTGCACTAATGCAAATATGTATATAGGTATACTAATTACATAACTTTCATATTAATATCACTAATTTAATGGATGTGGTCTTCCAAGTCATATTAGAGTTCAAACTGGGACTGGAATTAATTGTGTTGAATTAATTAATACATCCATAATTATTTTACTGGATATAGTACTCTGTTACAGATATTTGTACAATTTTTTTGGAACTTTAATTTGACTTGGAAATTAATAATTTTCTTCTGGAATTCTGATATTCATCTTTTCTATTGTCTTTATTGCTTGTTTAACTCCATCGTTTAATAGTAAAAAAAATTTTTATCAGTTAGTCAAATAGTAATGGCATTCTCCACCCTCTTTAAAAAAACAATTGACAGTATTAATTCAAATATTTTATTTTACAGATTTAAAAACAATAAATAATCAAATTGATGTTGGCTATATTAAAACAAAAATAATCATAATTTAAAAACAAGAGTTAAGTACATATTAGTAGTTTAGGTTCCTATCTTTAAAATAATGATCAAGATTTATAATAAACAATACAAGATCAAACAGGAAGTAAATTAATTAAATTTTTCTTTAAAAAAGCAAAAACATATTGATAAGATGTAACAGTATATAATTAAATAAAACAAAATTTTAATATAGTAATTTTATAGTAATTTTTTTTTTTTTTTTACAAATGTTTCTATCATTTTGCTGAGGTGATTGGAATTGCTATGTATGGTATGAGATTCTATAACTTTGCTGTGTGGTGATTGGCTAGTAATGTGAGAAACTGTCTCTTTTGTCTGTATGGTGATTGGCTAATTTGGTTGTGGCTGGTGTGATATTTAAAATTTTCCTGTGTGGTGATTGGCTGGGTTGTTTGGTTTTCTTTTTCTCACTAACCTGACTAATCTTTCAGCTTCTTCCCATTGCTGGGAACGCAACAGCAAAGATAGAAGACATGTCTAGAATATTTCTCAATAACGTTAGTAAGATGCCGATGAACAATCCAATGAGACAAGTGAAAAATCTCCAGGCTACTTTCTTGGTACATCAATGTTGTAGTAGACATTGTCAAATTGGTCTTCTTTGTGTGTGTTGTTGTTTTTGTTTTTTTATATATTAGTTTCTAGACATTGACTTATTTTATAAAAATGCTATTTTGAATTACTTTAGACATTCTATGTGATGTGTATGTAATACAAATGTTGTTTAAAAATATTTATTTGTGGTTGTTTATTACTCTGTTATGTTATTTTATGTCTTGTAAATAATGTTGTTTACATTACTTTAGGAATAGTTTATTCTTTTAACACTCTCTCTCTCTCTCTCTCTCTCTCTCTCTCTCTCTCTCTCTCTCTCTCTCTCTCTCTCTCTCTCTCTCTCTCTCTCTTTTTGCATGTTATTTATTTTAAGATGTTATTCTAAATGTTTATTCTCTAGGATAACAATACTATCTTTACAAGAGAGGCAACATATCTTCAGTCCACAGCTATTTTATCGGGAATAATTATTTTAGTGAAAACTCAAATATTCTTGTGTAAAAATTGAAATGAAATCTTTTATGCCATTATTTTTCTTTTTGTTTATTTTGATTTATTAGTGTTTGTATTTTGCATGTGTAATGTATTTATTTATACTCACCTATGCTGTCTGTAACTCTATTCATTTTCAACATGTCTTAGGTTGTTTAAACATTATTTTATATTGTATTTGAAACTGTGACCTTATTTACTATAATCATAATGCATACATATAACAAGTAAATATATATCATGTTGATAATAATATATTGTAAATTTGTAAACATTGAATAACTTGATTTCATAGAAAGACATTTTACTACAAACAAAGATAAATTAACATAGCCATGTGATTTTATTATCAGGAGCATCTAGGTGAGGGACGGGACGTAGCCCAGTAGTAAAGCATTCACTTGATGCATGGTCTGTCTGGGTTCGATCCCCATTGGTGGGCCCATTGGGCTATTTCTCGCTCCAACTGGTATATCAATGGCTGTGGTATGTGCTATTCTGTCTATGGGATGGTGCATACAAAAGATCTCTTGCTACTAATGGAAAAATGTAGTGGGTTTCCTTCCGTAGACTATATGTCAAAGTTATCAAATATCCAATAGCTGATGATTAATAAATCAATGTGCTCTAGTGGTGCCAGTAAAACAAACAAACATCTTGGTAAGATATTAATAAATCAATGTGCTCTAGTGGTGTCAATAAAACAAACAAAAATCTTGGTAATGTATTGTAATCACAGAACCAAAATTATTTTACCTATTATCATGTAACATATAATCCACCATTACCACGATTACTGAAAACGTTTCCTGTGGGTTCTGATGATCATAGGGCATGGAATCGAAAATGTGTTTCTCATGAAATTTTAAATCCTGTGGCGTGTAGACATCTATTTGAAAATTGATCCCATTGTGGAAGTGGAAGGCACTGTAATTATTATGGGGTGGGATTTAACCCAGTGGTAAATGCTGACTTGATGCGCGGTCGATCGGTGATCGATCCCCGGCGATGGGCCCATTGGGCTATATCTCGTTCCACCCAGTGCACCACGACTGGTATATAAAAGGCTGTGGTATGTACTATCCTGTCTGGCGTGCGCTACAACAGCTTGCTCTGAATGTGCACGTAAAGCCCTATGACCTGATCTCACCTGCTATCCTGTCTGTGGGAAAGTGCATATAAAAGATCCCTTGCTACATTAGGAAAAATGTAGCAGGTTTCCTCTGATGACTATTTGTCAGAATTACCAAATGTGTGACATCCAATAGCTGATGATTAATTATTCAATATGCTCTAGTTGTGTCGTTGAACAAAACAAATAAACTGTAATTATTATTTTGCAGTCTAACTTGTTCTTTGTCCAAACATGGTTTTAAATAAAATGTTATTTTATGGGTGGTGTATATATAAAAGCATTGCCTCCCACTCCCCTCTATATGTTTCAGTTCTGGAACAGCCCTAAAATATTGATCTATGGAAATAGGTTTATGGTAGTATGAAAAAAAGGTTCTGGAACATTATGTTCAGGATAAAATGGTTATACAATCTTGAAGGTCTAAATGATTGCTTTGCCACTACAAAACACAGTTCTACTACTCATGAGTTTCTTTTTAAATTTAATTTTATTTTTCCTTTTATAGGATATGGCATAGTTCAGCTACCCATAATGCATTACTAATACATTATAAATTTAACCCTTGGTTTTCCTGCCATTATAAGACGTAACATAATTCAGCTATTTTCATTATAAATTTAACCCTTGTTTTCCTGCCATTATAAAACATAACATAATTCAGCTATTTTCATTATAAATTTAACCCTTGTTTTCCGCCATTATAAAACATGACATAATTCAACTATTTTCATTATAAATTTAACCCTTGTTTTTCCGCCATCATAAAACATGACATAATTCAGCTATTTTCATTATAAATTTAACCCTTGTTTTCCGCCATTATAAAACATGACATAATTCAACTATTTTCATTATAAATTTAACCCTTGTTTTTCCGCCATCATAAAACATGACATAATTCAGCTATTTTCATTATAAATTTAACCCTTGTTTTCCGCCATTATAAAACATGACATAATTCAACTATTTTCATTATAAATTTAACCCTTGTTTTTCCGCCATCATAAAACATGACATAATTCAGCTATTTTCATTATAAATTTAACCCTTGTTTTTCCGCCATCATAAAACATGACATAATTCAGCTATTTTCATTATAAATTTAACCCTTGTTTTCCGCCATGATAAAACATGACATAATTCAACTATTTTCATTATAAATTTAACCCTTGTTTTTCCGCCATCATAAAACATGACATAATTAAGCTATTTTCATTATAAATTTAACCCTTGTTTTTCCGCCATCATAAAACATGACATAATTCAGCTATTTTCATTATAAATTTAACCCTTGTTTTCCGCCATTATAAAACATGACATAATTCAACTATTTTAATTATAAATTTAACCCTTGTTTTTCCCCATCGTAGGACATGTCAAAGGAGGCTGAGAAGAACCTGAGCCCGAAGCAATGTGCGGTGCTGGACATGGCCCTGGACACCATCAAGCAGTACTTCCACGCGGGCGGCCAGGGCCTCAAGAAGACCTTCCTCGACAAGAGTCCCGAGCTGCAGTCTCTGCGGTACGCCCTCTCGCTGTACACGCAGACCACCGACACGCTCATCAAGACCTTCGTCAGCACACAGACTCAGCAAGGTAAGTGTTGTCTGTTCGTCAGCAAGGTAGAGGGTGTCTGTTCGTCAGCAAGGTAGAGGGTGTCTGTTCGTCAGCCAGGTAGAGGGTGTCTGTTCGTCAGCAAGGTAGAGGGTGTCTGTTCGTCAGCAAGGTAGAGGGTGTCTGTTCGTCAGCAAGGTAGAGGGTGTCTGTTTGTCAGCAAGGTAGAGGGTGTCTGTTTGTCAGCACACAGACTCAGCAAGGTAGGGGATGTCTGTTCATCAGCAAGGTAAGTGTTGTCTGTTCGTCAGCAAGGTAGAGGGTGTCTGTTCGTCAGCAAGGTAGAGGGTGTCTGTTCGTCAGCAAGGTAGAGGGTGTCTGTTCGTCAGCAAGGTAGAGGGTGTCTGTTCGTCAGCAAGGTAGAGGGTGTCTGTTCGTCAGCAAGGTAGAGGGTGTCTGTTTGTCAGCAAGGTAGAGGGTGTCTGTTTGTCAGCACACAGACTCAGCAAGGTAGGGGATGTCTGTTCATCAGCAAGGTAAGTGTTGTCTGTTCGTCAGCAAGGTAGAGGGTGTCTGTTCGTCAGCAAGGTAGAGGGTGTCTGTTCATCAGCAAGGTAAGAGTTGTCTGTTCGTCAGCAAGGTAGAGGGTGTCTGTTCGCCAGCAAGGTAGAGGGTGTCTGTTCATCAGCAAGGTAGAGGGTGTCTGTTTGTCAGCACACAGACTCAGCAAGGTAGGGGATGTCTGTTCATCAGCAAGGTAAGTGTTGTCTGTTCGTCAGCAAGGTAGAGGGTGTCTGTTCGTCAGCAAGGTAGAGGGTGTCTGTTCATCAGCAAGGTAAGTGTTGTCTGTTCGTCAGCAAGGTAGAGGGTGTCTGTTCGTCAGCAAGGTAGAGGGTGTCTGTTCATCAGCAAGGTAAGTGTTGTCTGTTCGTCAGCAAGGTAGAGGGTGTCTGTTCGTCAGCAAGGTAGAGGGTGTCTGTTTGTTAGCAAGGTAGAGGGTGTCTGTTTGTCAGCACACAGACTCAGCAAGTTAGGGGTTTGTCTGTTTGTTTGTCAGCACACAGACTCAGCAAGGTAGGGTGTTGTCTGTTTGTTCATCAGCACACAGACCCAGCAAGGTAGGGGTTGTCTGTTTGTTCGTCAGCACACAGACTCAGCAAGGTAGGGGGTTGTCTGTGTGTTCATCAGCACACAGACTCAACAAGGTAGGGGTTGTCTGTGTGTTCGTCAGCACACAGACTTAACAAGGTAGGGGGTTTTCTGTTTGTTCGTCAGCACACAGACTCAACAAGGTAGGCGGTTGTCTGTGTGTTTGTCAGCACACAGACTCAGCAAGGTAGGGGGTTGTCTGTTTGTTTGTAAGCACACAGACTCAGCAAAGTAGGGGTTGTCTGTGTGTTCGTCAGCACACAGACTCAACAAGGTAGGAGTTGTCTGTTTGTTCGTCAGCACACAGACTCAACAAGGTAGGGGGTTGTGTGTTTGTTCATCAGCACACAGACTCAACAAGGTAGGAGTTGTCTGTTTGTTCATCAGCACACAGACTCAACAAGGTAGAGGGTTGTCTGTTTGTTCATCAGCACACAGACTCAGCAAGGTAGGGGGTTGTCTGTTTGTTCATCAGCACACAGACTCAGCAAGGTAGGAGTGGTCTGTTTGTTCGTCAGCACACAGACTCAGCAAGGTGGGGGTTGTCTGTCTGTTCGTCAACACACAGACTCAGCAAGATAGGGGGTTGTCTGTTTGTTTGTAAGCACACAGACTCAGCAAGGTAGGGGTTGTCTGTTCGTCAGCACACAGACTCAGCAAGGTAGGGGTTGTCTGTGTGTTCGTCAGCACACAGACTTAACAAGGTAGGGGGTTGTCTGTGTGTTCGTCAGCATACAGACTCAGCAAGGTGGTGGTTGTCTGTTTGTTCGTCAGCACACAGACTTAACAAGGTGGTGGTTGTCTGTTTGTTCGTCAGCACGCAGACTTAACAAGGTGGTGGTTGTCTGTTTGTTTGTAAGCACACAGATGCAACAAGGTAGGGGGTTGTCTGTTTGTTTGTAAGCACACAGACTCAACAAGGTAGGAGTTGTCTGTTTGTTCGTCAGCACACAGACTCAACAAGGTAGGAGTTGTCTGTTTGTTTGTCAGTGCACAGACTCAACAAGGTAGGGGTTGTCTGTTTATTCGTCAGCACACAAACTCAACAAGGTAGGGGGTTGTCTGTTTATTCGTCAGGACACAGACTCAGCTAGGTAGGGGGTTGTCATCTGCCTGTATGTATTCTTTGTTTATCTGTCATTCCAACCAGTGCACCCCAACTGGACAAAAGCCGTGTTATGTGTTTTCCTGTCTGTTAGAAATTGCATATAAAAGATCCTTTGCTGCATTATAAAACATGTAGTGGGTTTCCTTTTGATGACTACGAGTCAGAATTACCAAATGTTTGACATCCAATAGCCAATGATTAATTAATCAATGTGCTCCAGTTGTGTCATTAAACAAAACAAACTTTAACTTTTTTGTTTATCTATCCCACATATAGTTTTTCGGATATATTTTTTACCGTGCTCCAAGATATTGTATTTATCCTGTAGAGACCGGCGTCGTGGTTAGACCATCGGTCTACAGGCTGGTAGGTACTGGGTTCAGATCCCAGTCTAGGCATGGGATTTTTAATCTAGATACCTACTCCAAAGGCTCAGTGGGTAGGTGTAAACCACTTGCACCGACCAGTGATCCATAACTGGTTCAACAAAGGCCATGGTTTGTGCTATCCTGCCTGTGGGAAGCGCAAATAAAAGATCCCTTACTGCCTGTCGTAAAAGAGTAGCCTATGTGGCGACAGCAGGTTTCCTCTAAAAAACTGTCAGAATGACCATATGTTTGACGTCCAATAGCCGATGATAAGATAAAAATCAATCTGCTCTAGTGGCATCGTTAAACAAAACAAACTTTACTTTTTTATCCTGTAGAGTTACAGATCAAGTTTGACTTCCATGGGGCTTTGATCATTTGTGACAGAGTTATGGTCCTTGAACTTCCAATATATATATATGAACATTTGTTGGGCCCACTAGGGGACATGTATTGCTTTAGCACTACCCTTAGAAGGCTTATTTTAATGGGACTTATCTATTGGTTGAAACTATCTTGCTTTGAATATTCAGTTATTTATTTGCATAATTTGCATTATATATGAAAAAAAATTGGGCCCACTAGGGGACATGTATTGCTTTAGCACTACCCTTAGAAGGCTTATTTTAATGGGAAATATCTATTGGTCGAAACTATCTTGCTTTGAATATTAAGTTATTTATTTGCATCATTTGCATTTTGGTTATCTTAATATCATAGTAGCAGCATATCATCACATCCAGGTAGGTCACCAGTTAGGTACAACAAAACGTCATGACTGGTTGTATCCTGTGTTTTGGATTTTTCTTATTAAATATGCCTATATAAAAGATCCCTTTGAAAAATGTAGCAGGTTTTGTCTGATGACTATGTGTCAGTATTACCAAATGTTTGACATCTAATAGCCTATGATTAATAAATCAGTGTGCTCTAGTGGTGTTGGTAAACTTTAAACTTTATTAAAGATGCCTTGCTTTTATCAATTGTTCATGTGGCATCAAACGAATATTTCTTTACATATATTAACACAACATTTAACTTATTGGAAATCAGTACAGCCAATTTAATATACAAAAAAAGACACAAAAAACCAACAACAAACAAATTTGAATTAAAATAAACATTTATAGATACAACTATCAGTGACAACGAATAGTTTATCATAGGCTTCGGAAGATGGCAACAACTGGGAGGGGGACACTTAATAAATGAATGAATGAATGAATGAATGTTTAATGACACCCCAGCACAAAAATACATATCAGCTATTGGGTGTCACAAATGGTAAGTATATGAAAAGGGCCACTTATTAAATGCGAGATCATATTGTGGCCCCCAGTTTTAGAGTTTGGGGGGTCCAGTGCCCCCCCCCCCCCCCTGCTCCCCCTCCCCCCTTGTTTCCGAAGCCTATGTTTATGGTAGATGATACCTTTAATTCCAAGTAATTCTTGTTCACAGTGTGTGTTGCCGATCAACCTGGGTCAGAGGAGCCAGTGGGGGAGGTTTCTGTTCAGGTGGATCTGTTCACCCACCCAGGCACCGGAGAACACAAGGTCACTGTTAAAGGTAAGAGGAGGTGTCTTCTTTTAAATTATATTGTTCTTGTATCGGACAGTATTGTCACAGAGAATGCCTTTTTTCATGCTATGGAATTTACTACATCTTATTTATTTCTGAGCCAATTGGTTTGTAAATTGCACATACAAATTGTACTTATATGTTATTTCTAAAACAATTTTACTTTTCATCTTACGTCAAACCAAACTGAAATTATTTACAATTTTTTTTTTTATAGAATGTTAAGATGGACTGTAGTTACAAAATTTCAACAAGAAAACAAAACAGGTTGCCAAGCAGAATGGATCATACAAAATGCATCTTGATGAATGGGTGGTAGTAAACACCATCGTGGCATTCAGTTGAATCAAGCATCAACTTAATTCTGCAAAACTATTTGACAGAATGATATGTTTGTCGAACTTGTTTGCTAGCATTCGAAAGCAATCTAAAAACATAACTTTTCAAATAATAAAATATGGCAGACAAATTATATCAAGGAATTTATAACATCAATATTTTTTGTCAGTAAATTTCAATGGGTTTGTATGTTTAGTAGGACTCATTTAATTCCCATGAGATGAAATCCCACAAGATGTTAATGGTGTCAGTAATCATTTTAGCACCATAAGAAATATAAACATAATTTAATATTTTTTATTTCATTTGGGTGTTGTTTGCTACAGTAAGCACTGTCACTTGAGAAATTTGTGAAAACATGCCTTGCAAACAAAACCTTTATCACGAATGAAGTATGAGTTTTGAGAAAACACGAAGAGACCTGACATATTGTTCATGACTTATTTCGAAGGCTGTGTTAAGCTAATGGATATAGTGATAGAATTGTGCAAGACCACCGGGAAATGGGATATAACTCTAAAATTGTAGTCTCAATTGCTAACCCCTCTCATTAGATACACCAATGGATTTATCTAGTATCATTACTGTAATCAGTCTCAATCCATAACCCCTCTTATTAGATAAGCCTTGGGATTTCCCCAGTATTATCACTACAATTTTATTTTCAATCCCTAACCCCTCTTACTAGAGAGACCATTGGGATTTCCCCAGCATTCTCACTGCAGTTGTATTTTCAATCCCTAACCCCTCTTACTAAATAGACCATTGAGTTGCCCTCTGTATTATCACTGTCATTGTAGACTCAATCCCTAACCCCTCTTACTAGAGAGACCATTGGGATTTCCCCAGCATTCTCACTGCAGTTGTATTTTCAATCCCTAACCCCTCTTACTAAATAGACTATTGAGTTGCCCTCTGTATTCTCACTGTCATTGTAGTCTCAATCCCTAACCCCTCTTGCTAGATAAACCATTGAGTTGCCCTCTGTATTCTCACTGTCATTGTAGTCTCAATCCCTAACCCCTCTTGCTAGATAAACCATTGAGTTGCCCTCTGTATTCTCACTGTCATTGTAGTCTCAATCCCTAACCCCTCTTGCTAGATAAACCATTGAGTTGCCCTCTGTATTATCACTGTCATTGTAGTCTCAATCCCTAACCCCTCTTGCTAGATAAACCATTGAGTTGCCCTCTGTATTCTCACTGTCATTGTAGTCTCAATCCCTAACCCCTCTTGCTAGATAAACCATTGAGTTGCCCTCTGTATTCTCACTGTCATTGTAGTCTCAATCCCTAACCCCTCTTGCTAGATAAACCATTGAGTTCCCCTCTGTATTCTCACTGTCATTGTAGTCTCAATCCCTAACCCCTCTTGCTAGATAAACCACTGAGTTGCCCTCTGTATTCTCACTGTCATTGTAGTCTCAATCCCTAACCCCTCTTGCTAGATAAACCATTGAGTTCCCCTCTGTATTCTCACTCACTGTCATTGTAGTCTCAATCCCTAACCCCTCTTGCTAGATAAACCATTGAGTTGCCCTCTGTATTCTCACTGTCATTGTAGTCTCAATCCCTAACCCCTCTTGCTAGATAAACCACTGAGTTGCCCTCTGTATTCTCACTGTCATTGTAGTCTCAATCCCTAACCCCTCTTGCTAGATAAACCATTGAGTTCCCCTCTGTATTCTCACTGTCATTGTAGTCTCAATCCCTAACCCCTCTTGCTAGATAAACCATTGAGTTGCCCTCTGTATTCTCACTGTCATTGTAGTCTCAATCCCTAACCCCTCTTGCTAGATAAACCACTGAGTTCCCCTCTGTATTCTCACTGTCATTGTAGTCTCAATCCCTAACCCCTCTTGCTAGATAAACCACTGAGTTGCCCTCTGTATTCTCACTGTCATTGTAGTCTCAATCCCTAACCCCTCTTGCTAGATAAACCATTGAGTTGCCCTCTGTATTCTCACTGTCATTGTAGTCTCAATCCCTAACCCCTCTTGCTAGATAAACCATTGAGTTCCCCTCTGTATTCTCACTGTCATTGTAGTCTCAATCCCTAACCCCTCTTGCTAGATAAACCATTGAGTTGCCCTCTGTATTCTCACTGTCATTGTAGTCTCAATCCCTAACCCCTCTTGCTAGATAAACCACTGAGTTGCCCTCTGTATTATCACTGTCACTGTAGTCTCAATCCCTAACCCCTCTTGCTAGATAAACCATTGAGTTCCCCTCTGTATTCTCACTGTCATTGTAGTCTCAATCCCTAACCCCTCTTGCTAGATAAACCATTGAGTTGCCCTCTGTATTATCACTGTCATTGTAGTCTCAATCCCTAACCCCTCTTGCTAGATAAACCATTGAGTTGCCCTCTGTATTCTCACTGTCATTGTAGTCTCAATCCCTAACCCCTCTTGCTAGATAAACCACTGAGTTGCCCTCTGTATTATCACTGTCATTGTAGTCTCAATCCCTAACCCCTCTTGCTAGATAAACCACTGAGTTCCCCTCTGTATTCTCACTGTCATTGTAGTCTCAATCCCTAACCCCTCTTGCTAGATAAACCATTGAGTTGCCCTCTGTATTCTCACTGTCATTGTAGTCTCAATCCCTAACCCCTCTTGCTAGATAAACCACTGAGTTGCCCTCTGTATTATCACTGTCATTTGTAGTCTCAATCCCTAACCCCTCTTGCTAGATAAACCACTGAGTTGCCCTCTGTATTATCACTGTCATTGTAGTCTCAATCCCTAACCCCTCTTGCTAGATAAACCAATGAGTTGCCCTCTGTATTATCACTGTCATTGTAGTCTCAATCCCTAACCCCTCTTACTAGATAAACCATTGGGATTTCCCCAGCATTCTCACTGCAGTTGTAAATTCTAGACAGATCCTGGTATTTTCACTGCTGTGTTGTTGTTTCAGTTGTTGCAGCCAATGACCTCAAGTGGCAGACGACAGCCATGTTCCGCCCATTTGTAGAAGTGCACCTCATCGGTCCACACCTCAGCGACAAGAAGAGAAAACACTCGACCAAGTCAAAGAGCAACAACTGGTCACCAAAATACAATGAAACATTTCATTTGTAAGTGCAAAACGCGATATATCCATTTTTCATTTTTAGTAAAAGTGACTTTTTTAATTGGCGTACATCGCGTTTTGATAAACAAACAAAAAACGGAATTTACCCAATACAATTTCATATGGATCAATCACGTTTTGCAGCAAATCAGCGAGCCTACGATTAGCCCTTACTGACATACAATAATGGCTTTAACTATAAAAGAGAAAGAAAATGGTTTATATCGCGTTTTGCGCCTGAACTCTTCACATATTGATATTCAGGATAATTACAGGTTGATATAGTGTTTATCATTTCACAGAATGAGTGTTTGTAATCAAGTAAATTTATTCTAATTAAAAACAACTGTAACCGTGATTTGTGTTTGCTTTGGTGTGGGTTTTTTTTTAGCCGTGTTCAGTTGTTTGGGGTTAGTGTCTTTAATGTTTAATTTTTATAGATATTTAATAATTATTTCTTTACCTAATATATACTACTCAAAAGAATTTAAGGGTCAGACGATATTTTCGACATTATTTTCTGAATGTCAATTATATTACCTAGACCAATATGTCACGCATGGTATTGTTCCATTTTTGACGAAAGTGGGTCTAAGCAACCCATAAATGAATTAAAATCCACTGTCATTGACACTGTCGACTAGTTCTAATGGCGAAAACATGCTTACATTTGCACGTAAATTAGGGCGAAAGCGAAAGGTCTGCTAAGTGCCCATAACTTGCTTTTTCACAAAGCGCTTCATTTGCACGCTTTGTACGTGTATTCCATGTTCCCAATGCTGAATTTCCGTATAATTGGAGCTTGCATTCGTGTACGGTGCACACTCCAAATTCCACAATGGTACGACTTCAACTGACTATCGAAGATCGAGGAAGGGCTATTGCTTGCCTTCAGGATGGCAATACGCAAAGAAATGTTGCTCTGAGATTTGGTGTCAGTCAGAGTGTCGTTGGCCGACTGTGGCAACGGTACCAAGCAACGAATTCTGTTCGAAATCGTCCACGTTCGGGAAGACCCCGAAGCACTACAAATAGAGAGGACCGCTACATCACCAATATGGCTCTACGTCAACACACAACCACTGCACGCCGATTACGTGACAATCTGCGGACTGCGACTGGAACTCGAGTGTCTGATCAAACCATACGCAATCGTCTGAGAGCCAATAATCTACGCTGCCATTGCCAGGCTGTTCGACCACCACTCCTACCACGTCACAGAACGGCCAGACGTCACTGGTGCATGCTTCATCTGCGGTGGCAACGTGTTCAGTGGGGTCGAGTGATGTTCACTGATGAGTCCAGGTTTAGTCTCCAGTTCAACGACGGTCGGGTTCGTGTCTACAGACGTCCTGGGGAGCGCTTCGCTGACGTTAACGTTAGACAATGTCACCGGTTCGGTGGTGGCAGCGTCATGGTGTGGGGCCGCATCTCTATCCACCACAGGACCCCCCTCTATGTGGTGGATGGCAATCTGAATGGAATCCGCTATCTGAATGAGATTATCCGGCCGTTGGTTCTCCCAGGCCTTCAGCAGATTGGCGGCAGGGCAGTTCTGCAGGATGACAATGCTAGACCCCACCGCGCCAGGGTGGTAACGGACTTTCTCAGACAACAAGGTATCGCCAGGATGGATTGGCCAGCATATTCGCCTGACTTGGCCCCAATAGAGCACGCCTGGGACGAATTAGGCAGGAGAGTTCGGGATAACCATGCCCCTCCGGCCAACCTTCATGATCTGGGTCAACTTCTTATGGCAGAGTGGCAGGCCATTCCCCAAGAGTTCTTCAGACATCTGATCAACAGCATGAGGCAACGATGTGTCGAGTGTATTCGCGCCAGGGGTGGATTCACACACTATTAAACGAATGTTCTAATGTGTAAAATCCATGTTTGACAACCTTCAACTTTGACAGCATGTCATGTGACTTTCTTGTATACAGTGACGTTTATTTGTGGTTTTTTGTAAATATGGAACAATAAATAAAAAATTTGGTGTAGTTTACATCATCAATCTAATACACTCTGAAACTTATTTGGTTATAAATTTTTGACCCTTAAATTCTTTTGAGTAGTATATATGTAATACATTCCGTTGCCGTTTTCAATATTTTGGATTTTGTGTTTTTAATCTTCCATTGTTACTGTTACATATAAACATGTAATACATTCCTTTTCTGTTTTCAGTATTCTGGGGAATGAGGACGAGCCTGATGCCTTTGAGCTGCACATCTGTGTGAAGGATTACTGCTTCGCGCGTGAGGATCGTCTCATCGGTGTGGCTGTCATGCAGCTGCGCGACATCGTCGAGCAGGGAAGCTGTGCCTGCTGGTGTTCACTGGGGAAACGCATGAATCTCAATGAAACGGGTTGGACCATTCTGCGCATCCTGTCGCAGCGAACTAACGACGAGGTGGCAAAGGAATTTGTAAAATTAAAATCTGAGTGTCGACATGTCGAAGAGGTGTCGTGATGTGTTACACCAGAAACAGTCAGAAGGTCAAGGTCATGTTCACAGTCAAGGTCATATTGCAAACAAAAGAGAGAGAATAATAATAAAGACCAAAGATTGCATGTTTAGGCTGTTCTTCCATTCTACGACTTGGGGACTTCATGTGAGCTGTAAATACTGTTAGGCTGATTCAGACTGAGATTTAAAGGAATGTTTGAAATGGAAGGTGTCCATCGGTGCTAGAAAATCATTTAAGGTCGCCATGACTTGATGGTTAATAGGTCAAGGGCATTCATTTCTTGATGGACTAACAAAAGGTTGAGAACAAGAAGATTATTTGAGAGAAGTGTGTTAATGGTTATAATGGAAAGTTCCGGATATAAAATAAAATAAAAAACCAATGCCAAATTAACATTTCTTTGAAGCTTGTTACAACAGAATGTGTTGAATATTGTGAAAGAAAAAAATAATGTTTCATATGATCTGTTATTTACATGAAATAAGAAGTGGGGATATAATGTCTCGATGAAATGCTGACAGAAGTATATGTCTCACATTTTTGATTGATTTGTTGTTACACTCTTGTAGTTAATGTTTATGTTCTCATTGATAGATTGTTTATTTCAGTACAAAGACGAGAGAACAGCAACAAGATATTCATTCTTGCTGTTCATTCAGCAAATGTCAAAGAAAGAGGGAGGTTAATTTCAGAATGGAATAAAAATTAGCAACGAGATGTTGGTCTGCATGGTTGGTTTGGTTCAAATGGAGAAGAAATGTATAGTGAAAGAATTTTAACAGAATGTTGAACAAGAAAGTTGTAAAAAGCCTCATTAAGCCAGAAAGAAGTTTTTAAAAAAAGCAAATTATAAACTATTAATTTTAAACCACTTTTTTATATTATTATTTGTGTGGGTTTTTTTTCTTTTTTTTCTTTGACCATTAACAAATTATTAATATTTTTATAACCATGTTTCCTAGGCTGCTAAGAGTAGTAATATACACTAGTTATGTAGGCTTGGTGATGGTAAATTAATATTGAAAAATATGCCTTAATTATTTGTTTTTAAATCATCCTTCATCCAGTCTGTAGATAGTAAATCAGTTTCATTTGATTTCATTTGTAAAATTAATTTCAGTCTAACATTTCACTATATAAAATAGTTAAGCTTTATGAAATTATTGTTTGTTTCTTGAGAAAAAAAAAGAGTTTGGTATTCAGTTTTTTTTAATTAACGTTGCAGACCCTCGTTTTAACCCATGAAAATGGATACTATGCTTAATCTACAAATCTGTAACATATTTGAATATACAGTGTAACCTCTCAAAACCTGGCCCTCTGTAAACTGGAATTCCACCAAAACCAGACATTTTTCAAGGTCCGTTTTTAAAAATCAGTACAGAACTTAACCTCTCTAAACCAGATACCTCTTAAAACTGGACATTTTACTTGGTCTTGAGGGTGTCCGGTTTAAAGGAGTTTCACTGTAGTTACAATAGAGTGAACCTAGAATCTGTGATGTTGAGACTGGGCAATACAAAAGCATTTCTTGTATTCAAAACACTAGGATGGCCAGAAATACTTTGGATGTTTGGAAATAGTATCATCTAAACAATAACATCTAAGTAATGTCTGATTTTAATGATCAAAAACAGCTTTAAGAGTGAAAAATATGTCTTAGTGTTTAAAAACTAGGTTGGGTCACTTTAAGACTCAGGTTTATAGGACTTTTCTTTCATATTTTGAGGTATGATTTTTTTTTTTTTTTTTTTTTTTCTAGTTATACAAATATTTCATTTTGTGCAACCTATGGTATAACCATAGTGATAGCAGGAGTAATAAACATAAACGTTAATATCATGTGCATATTTCATGTTTGTTCACATATGCTGCCTTAAATTTCATGTGTAATATCTAGGCTGAATAGATGTTATTGAAGTCATAGGGTTCTTGCATTCTTTTATGCAAATCTAAAAGTTTAAAACTTAGTTTTTAATTGAATGTGTGTGTGTTTGTGTGTGCTTTGAAAAATTTGATTCAGTTTATTTAATCAAAGTTATTAGGACAAATTGATTTTTGTCGTTTTATGTAATTGTACATTTTTAACACTTTAAACAGGGGACCCAATTTAAAGTTTAATTAAAATGACAATACCGAATCAGATATTAAATGATTTTGTGAATTAGTTAGCATTAAATATGTAGTATATTTTGTTTTAGATATTTTTATTGCAGAATAGTGGATATATTGAAATTAACTGTATATAGTTCATTATCATGTATGATCAGAGTTCTTCCAAATATTAATAAATCATCATACATTTTAAAAATTATATCACCTGTATATCGTCGTCTACACTAATGGGGATGTTCTTTTAATGTGTGTAGTTATAAACATGTTGGAATGAGTTGGGTGCTGTGATGGGGACCAGTCTGTATGAATGTGGGACCAGTCTAAATGAATGTGGAAAATGCCATTTGTTAGAGGTCAGGATAAGTACGGGGTATTCAAAAATATAAAATGATCCACGTTTTCTACATTAGCTTGTAACAAAGGGGTAAATAACTAAACTCTCAGTTTGTTAAATTTGTCTGACATAAATTAAACAAAAGTTTGTTCATTCTAAAATATACAAAGTAATATATATTTGACATTTAAACTGACATTAACTACTACGGTAAATTATATTTAACCATTTATTATGATAGATTTTCCTCTAAATGTAGTAGGACAAAATAAGTTTTGAAAATGAAATGAAGATAAAATATGTTCATGTTATGAAAATAGATTTGTATTATTTATTGGTTTATTGACTTCAAAATTCATAAACATTTTGTCAGTTTTGGATGGCAATCATATAATTTAATAACAATGTGGATAAACTTTAAAACATGTCTTGTATTAAGCCAACTTCTGTTGATGTAACAACAGGTTTCCTTGATATATAGTTTAGTATGCATGTTTATATTTACAAAAAAAATCTATTGATAAAATAAAAATTATTAACCGATCTTTTCAGTAATTTTTTTATTAAACATTTAAGTGTAATATACAGTACAATCATACATCAGCTTTTTTTCCTCAATTTAATCAAATAGGTTATTGAAATAATAAAAACGATTGAACTTCTTTCTGACATAAAGAGTTCCTTTCTACACCTTCCTGGACATCTGTAGACATTGTGTTTGGGAAATAGTTCTGAAGTTTAAACTTTAACCTCATTCTATTTATGCACAAAAATAGCCGAGTTCATGTGTTTGATAATACTTTCTTTAATGCTAAGTGTGCTTAACCCTACTGGCTTTGTATTGTACTTGTGAATATTTTCACAAATCTGTTAAGTGCTCTCTGGTGTACATATTGTTATATATTTGTAGATCGCACACACATATATATATATATATATAATCGCATTACACTACGGTTTTGTTGGTTATGGATGTGTGGGTATCGCAGCACATTTATGAATATTTGGGGTTGAAACTTATTATATTGGATGTATATTTGTTTTATGGATATGGCAACACTCTGTAGATATGTGATGGGAAAGTGTTTTCATATTGAAAATGTATGCAGGTTTATTGTACATTGATTGAATGAATTATTCTGTTATAGGATGAGTTCAGTGTATGCATGCATGTGTGATTGAATCTGTATGTGTGTGTGCATGCATGTGTGTGTGCATGCACCTTGCATGCGTGCGCATGCATGTGCATTTGTTGCTGATCGAGAGTAAACATAAGATTGTTCATGTTTGGCTGATACTGATTTAGTTGTACACTATATTCCTCTGTGTATCTTGTTAAAACTGTTTCATTATGTTAAAAATCACTGAATATTACTTTCGTTAAGTATCACTGCTCATTAAGCTACAAATTGAAATTAGTTATTATTAACTTCATAATTAAAATGTGACTGCTTATAAAACGAGATCACTTGTAAACATGAAAAATAATTCTTATAATGAGATAACTTATTTAAAATGAAACATCTTTATAAAAATTAAACCGTTTGAAACTCATAAAACAAAAACAACATGACAAACATTTTAGATAACATATTACATGTGTATATAAAATAAAAAAATGTAAATGGATAAACAACTCTTATAAAACGTTACTCTTAGATTCTTACAAACCCTTTAATGCAGTACAACCTAGAATGTTCCTCCATTGACACTTTCGGCTTGATTTAAAGATTTTGAAGAGCAGGGCTGGACTGGGGGTTGGGTGAGTAGATGAGAAGAGAATACATGTATTTATTCTTATTTGTTTTATGCATGTATGTTATCCAAGTGAGATACTGAGTCTGCATTGGTAATAAGTGCATTGAAACTATGATAGTATGTGACATTTCAAAATTATTCCTCAAACAATGGGATGTATTTGGTAGAATTCTATAGTTTTTATGTGCAACATAAATGGAAAATGTACATGAGATTTAAAGTAGAATTTTGTTATTTATTTCATTCTTCTTAAAAAAAATTGATGCTATAGTAATTAAAATGATAATTAAAGTTCACAAAAATCCAAAAAGGAAAACAGTACAAAGTTTTTTTATTCTTTATTATCTTGTTGCTGTAGTAATCAAAATAATAATTTTAAAATTCGCAAAAGAGAGAAAAGTTTCTATCATAGTTAATATATGTAGTCATATCTGTTTTAAATAGTTAAATAATAAAAACATAAATAGGCATATAGCTTTAATGCATATTTTTTTAATGTCACATACTATGTTAATATGTAAAATATAGGTTATGGTTGTGTCAGAAATTATCACATAGGGGTGGGGCAAGAGGCTGCTTGTTTAAAGTTAAACTTAAAGTCTGTTTTGTTTAACGACACTACTAGCGCACATTGATTTATTAATCATTGGCTATTGGATGTCAAACATTTGGTAATTAGTAAATAAAATACCCAATTCATTTGTCAATAATATAAAATTTTATAAACATCAAGACGTAACAAATTTATTTTTAAAATGTCACCATATTTTAATAAAATGTTAATAATAAAAGTTCACAATGTTTAGGCCTAACAATAAAATGTCCATGGACTCTTCAGATATAATCAAAATAATACATGTATTGAAGTCACAGACTTTAGTTTCAGTCCGTGAAAATAGATACTTAAGTTTGGTTAATCTACAAACTGTAACACATCTGGATAAAAAATTTTTTTTACAGTTTACAGTTATATGGCGTCAGACATATGGTTAAGGACCACACAGATTTTGAGAGGAAACCTGCTGTCGCCAATTCATGGGCTACTCTTTCCAATTAGCAGTAAGGGATCTTTTATTTGTGCTTCCCACAGGCAGGATAGCACAAAGCATTGCCTTTGTTGAACCAGTTATGGATCACTGGTCGGTGCAAGTGGTTTACACCTACCCATTGAGCCTTGCGGAGCACTCACTCAGGGTTTGGAGTCGGTATCTGGATTAAAAATCCCATGCCTCAGCTGGGATCTGAAACCCAGTACCTACCAGCCTGTTGACCGATGGCCTAACCACGACACCACCGAGGCCGGTCCCATCTGGATAAAGTTACAACAGAGGGAAACAAAGAGTCTGATGTTGAAATGGAGAAATTTCCTTTACATTTAAACTAGAACTTGTCTCCACAATTCGAGACGTACATGCGTTTTTAGAATTATGGAATTACATTTGGTGGTATTACAAACATCAGGATGACTATAAACACTTCAGATGTATGGAAATGGATATTCTTAACAATGAAATCTAAGTAATGTCTCATTTCAGTTATCAAAAGTGGCTCTCATAAACATGTAGTAAAAAATAAAATGCCAGTGTTTAAAAACTAGGATCTGTCACTTTTTAAAACAAAATATCTAGTTGCCTCTATACCTCCCATTTGTGAATTAATTTTTGGATTAGTTTTTGTTGCACAGTTAATTTTATAGCCATGTACAAGACACATTATTTACAAAGCAATTGCAAAACCCATTTATTGGATAATTGAGCTATGGTAGGTAGAGGGAATTGGTCATAACATTTTAGTACAAATTCCATAGCCTGTTTCAAATCTGTCATTGTATATTAAAAAGAAGTCTTTTTTTTTTTTAGCTTCATAAAATTATTATTTAGTTTTATCACTAAAAATAAAACCGTTTGCTTGTCATTATTAAAAACTATTGGTATTGCCTTCATAGTTCTAAATATTTTCACTAAGTTAAAGTTTGTTTTATTTAACGACACCACTAGAGCACATCATCGGCTATTGGATCTCAAACATTTGGTAATTTTGACAGTCTTAGAGATGAAATCATTTTTCGGTTAATAGCAAGGGATATTTTATATGCACCATCCTACGGACAGGATAGCACATACACGGCCTTTGATATACCAGTCGTGGTGCTTTCTGTTTGTAGTTTATAGTTTCACAGAAAATTAAATGACCAGTTCCCGTTTTGTTGTTAAACCTGTTATGTTTGCTTTGTAAATAGCTACGATGAGTTATATATAGTACAAATACATATAGTATTATACAACAATTATTTGTATTATTTGAATGTATCAGAAATCCTCATTTTATAGTCTTTCTTGTATACTTCTGAAATTCTGTAAATATATTAATGCTGGTGACAGAATTTTTCACATTTTTATACTCGATGTTTAGTTATGAAAGTGTGTCTTGTTGTTTTTGTGGTGTGATATTATGTGAGTGAGTGAGTGAGTGAGTGAGTGAGTGAGTGAGTGAGTGAGGTCTCAGTGATTCATAACACATGTAGGTATACGGACTTTATTCATCGCTGGAAACAACTCCACATTTATGTGTCAAAAATATATACAGTGAACTCCTGTCTAAATCAGCTTCTGACGAAATGTGCTCTTATACACAGAGTGCCAGAGTAAACAAATGCCATCCAAGTTAGTTGGGGAGGCCTGTGCCGACCATCCCTTCTTCCATGCGGAACTGTTTTTACGTGCCCATATCCAACTTAGGTTCAGGTACGCCCGCCTCTGACTTTGCCGGTGGTCAATTCTGGGGCAGGAAGGGCTTCTTCCATGGGTCTGTTATGGGTGGTTAGGGATCTTTTATAGCATTCAGGACTGGCAGTCCTCCTATAGGTGAGACACTATATAGAGATTCATGGAACCAACAACTATTTTGCCAAATTCCTGTTTGACTGCATTGTGCAGAGATAGTCTTTGTCACGGATAACAGTGTCATCATTCAGATTGAAATGGTAAGATGAAGGCACAGTTTTGAGCGTTGACAGTAGGACACCCAATAACTGGCTATTAACAGAAATGTGTAAGCATGAATCTTTGTTATAACCAGAAGCACCTTGCAGTATGTTTAGAGGACCATCTTTTTTAAAGGCATACCATCATGGATTTAAGGACCTTATTTCTCTAAAAAAAAAAGATAATAAATGAAAATTACATTAATTTTGTAAAACCCAAATCTAGCTATCGCATCATTTTAAATGAACGATGATGGAGTGAAATCCATGTCATCCCTATTGGTAATTTTAGTTTTTGAATCATGGACCATTGCCATAATTCAGTTATTTTCACAAAATATCATTAATAAGTGGAGTATGGTGCTTACATAGATGTCTAAATGACGTACATTTAGAGGGAAATCAAATATATTTTTGTTCAGATAATCCATTGTTTGGCCATTTAATAGATCAGTGGTCTTCATATGCCTTTACATGCATTGATTGAAAACTCTTTTTAAACAATTTGATTGAAAACTCTTGTCAAATGCATTGATTGAAAACTCTTGGTTTCCATTTTAGTGATTACCGTGTTGCACTTAAAATAGTTTTTTTTATATAACTCCATCCAAAAGAACCCTGTTCATTTTTAATTCAGAGTCTGTGTTTATAATTTATAAATCTGTTGCTGGAATCTGTAATATAGTTTATTAAGCTATAATTTAGATTCCATCCACAAACCTTCAGAATTGTTGCACTAGACTTTGTATTAGTTATTAAGTATCTTGAATTCATTACATTTGTGAATGCATTTAAGCCACAAAGTTACAGGTATGTAGAGGTTGCTTGTATTACATGTGTGAATGCATTTAAGCCAGAAACTTACAGAGAATATTCTACAATCTCCGTACCTTCATACAGTACATTCCATCATGGTTATTTGAATCTTCATTTTTATCTTTTTCGAGGTCTTCATTCCGTATTAGTGGGTCTTTCACAAGATTTAAAGAATGGTACTATATGCATGGTTATCTCATCCTGCTAATAACAACAAAACAATGGCATATACAGTAGCATCAAGTTTCCTCTGTCAGACTCCTAGATTAATTTATGTATCATAGTTACTAGTTGCTGGGCAACCTAATGCTTACATGACACTTTGGTGTCATTAACCAAACATTCCTTTCTTTTTCTTATAATAGATGTCCCTGCTATTTACAATTATCTACTTCAACTTTACATATGTTCAGATGATGCTGGCATTTAAAGTCACTGATCCTGGTTTCCGAACTATGTACCTTTTCAGTTTTGCATAAATTACATTTTAGGCCACAACAAACACTAGGATGACAAAAAAACACAATGCAGTTGCCAAAATTGGAAATTTTAAGCAAACAAATTAAATAATGTTAATTAACAGTACAAAAAAAAAACCCCGCTAAAAGACCAAAATATACAATGCTTAATAACTAGGGTCAGTGCCTTTAAGTATTTATGTGTTAGAGATAGATGAGGAAAGAGTTACTTTAATTACCTCACTGTGTAATGTCTGTTCTGTATGTTATATATATATATATATATATATATATATATATATATATATATATATATATATATGATTGATGATTCTCTTGTTATTTGTGATATTAACCTTGTTCAAGTTGCTCACCTGTGATGTTCTGCTTTACGGGATGGTGTCATTTTAATATGGTGTCATAGTTAGAGATTTCCAATGTACTAAAGGGTCGTTCACACTGTGTGACTTGTCGTAATGAACTAAAGGATCGTTAACACTGCATATCTTGTAGTAGTGAACTAAAGGGTGATTCACACTGTGTGACTAAAGGGATGTTCACACTGTGTGACTTGTAGTAATGACTAGAAACATACGATTGAGTTTTGTGAGAAACACTAAATTCAGATCTGTACCCTAGACTAAAATAACAGGATTCAACAGAAAAAAAGCATCAATGCACAGCAATGTAGGTTTTGTTCAGCAAAACAAAAACAAAACTTCTTAAGTAGTACTTTTTGTGGGGGGTTTCTGGATGGACTTTCTCTCACCTTGCCCCTCAACACTAGATATAGTCAAGAAGTTGTAATGATTTTAGACAAATTCTACTAGTTATGAAACAATAGTGTGTAAAAACAAAAGAAAGTGTTCTGCCAAACTACCACAAGTTACTCAGTGAGAACACTCATTAATGAATGATACAGTCGTAAAAATAATACACTTAAAAACATGTCTCATTCATTTTAAAAATTAAAAAAAAATTCTTTTTGAAAGTCGTACAATTAGCATATTGGCATAGCCACTGTGCATAAATGTTATAGAAAAAAGTAAAGTTTGTTTTATTTAACGACGCCACTAGAGCACATTGATTTTTAATCTTATCATCGGCTATTGGACGTCAAACATATGGTCATTCTGACTCTGTTTTTAGAGGAAACCCGCTGTAGCCACATAGGCTACTCTTCTTTACGACAGGCAGCAAGGGATCTTTTATTTGCGCTTCCCACAGGCAGGATAGCACAAACCATGGCCTTTGTTGAACCAGTTATGGATCACTGGTCGGTGCAAGTGGTTTACACCTACCCATTGAGCCTTGCGGAGCACTCACTCAGGGTTTGGAGTCGGTATTTGGATTAAAAATCCCATGCCTCGACTGGGATCCGAACCCAGTACCTACCAGCCTGTAGACCGATGGCCTGTCACGACGCCACCGAGGCCGGTAAATGTTATAGAGCATAATATAGAATTTCGAATTTCCTTCTACATATTTTTTCATTCATAACTTTTCTTTCCTTATATGGTTACCTGGTATAATTAAAAAGCATAATACTCCATTTAAATCTTTATTTATGATTTTTATTTAATTTTTGGTTATTTGGTATAATAAAAAAAAACTCCATAATATTCTATCTGAATCTTTATGTATGATTTTTATTTAATTTGTGGTTACCTGGTATATTTAAAAATTATATTTCTTCCGAATCCTTTTACAGTCATGATGTTTCTTGCTGTAGGTTTCAAAGTTTAAAAATTATTATGAAACAGGCAGAGAAAGAATAGTTTGATGGCTTTTTAAAAAATAAAATTATTCATTAATCTTTATGTTTACTACTAACAACAAAATATGAAATAACTTTATGATGGTTTCATGAGACATTTTTATTTTTAATAGGGGTATGACTTTATGTATAAAAATTAATGTACCTTAGCTAAATCAAAGTTTGTAGGATCAGAACACATGCAAATAAAACCCTAAAGTCCAGACTCTTGGAATTTAATCAAGTCTTTGCTACTTCATTTGTGTGGGTAAAGCTTTATTAAAGGCATACTGTCACAGATTTAAGGACCTTATTTCTCTAAAAAATTAATAATAAATAAAAATTACATTAATTGTTGGAAACCAAATCTAGCTATCGCATCACCTTAACTGAACCATGATGGAGTGAAATCCATGTCATCCCTCTCGGTAATTTTAGTTTTTGAATTATGGACCATTGCCATAATTCAATTATTTTTACAAAATGTCTAATAAATGGAGTATGGTGGTTATCAATTATTTTTGTTCAGGTAATACTTTGTTAGACCATTAAATAGGTCAGTGGTCTGTGACAGTATGCCTATAGGGTGTATACTACCAAATCAAATCCCATAGACGACAATAGTAACATATGCGGCTAAAACTCCTACCTGCAACGTATCAACCGACATAAACGCCACGGATATAAATACTACCACCCCTTACACTTAAAGTGAATCAGAAAAAAATGGGGGTCAAGCTGTTCGTTTCTGAGATAACGGGTAGCGTCTATGACTACCCTAGTTTCGCACAAAATTCTAGTACTTTTTTTTACAGGTACCCCATACATGTTTCAAGCACAAGGCTACTTGACACATTGGTACTAGATGAAATAAAATTGCACATTCATTTTACCCAGATGAAATTATTATTTTTTACAACCAACACACTCACATTTATAACCAATCACAGGACTTGTGGTGTTCACTTCTCTATCAAAAGTTCGGTGCACCTCGAACTTTGACCCAGCTGGAAGTTATTTGGTATAGTACTACCTATACTGATAACATACATTTTTCAAAAAGTGTCCAGCTATATGTCTTTATGACAACCAGGATCTGGTGTATTCTGACATAAACTGACAACCTCACTGAAACTGTTGTTTCTACAGTGCAACCTAATATAATGTACACCTCAAAAAGCATATATATTGCATATAGTTTTGTACAAATGCAATATGTCATATTAAACAACAAAATGTTTTAAAATAAAACTCCTGAAGATATTTACTTTCAGTTGGGTGTGTGTACTCGGGTATATATGTAAAGACAACAAAGATAGTCAGAGTACCTCTACCCCTTTAAAGAATTCCATTAAAACACATGCACTTGATTGACCCCTAGATTATGAAGACCTTAACAGGCACATCAAAGAAATATCAGTATTAAAAAAATACACTGTCTGAAGAAGGAAACACAAACATGACTGTATCTGTATGAAGTAATGACTTAATGTCCTGAACATTAGTGTTGGGAGGAAATCCTGTATGCTGGGTGTGGGTGTCTTCAAGTTACCAGGTGTGGGAATTTCAAATCCATCGGCCATGCTGATTTTCATAATGAACCATCAAAACTATTGGCAGCCACCAATATTCCTGACTATATTTTATTTATAGCCTACTGTAGTTGGAGGTTTTAATAGGTGTGATATCTGGAATAATCATGCAGCTTTAACACATTTATCTTTGATTAATTACTGAAAAAAACTATTTTTAAATGACAAAATTACCCGAACATCTATTTTCTTGCATTATTTTCTAATCCGGATGAATACAATATGTACATTAGATGTATTCCTACAATCTGTAATCCAGCATTTTATTTAGCTAGTAACATTAGGTAATACAGCTTTAACAATAAAATAAATTATCAACTTAATCCAAGGCAGATAATTAAATCTGAAAAAATTGGTTCTGAATCTAGTATAAACTCAAAATGCTTTTCATGAGAGCTAACTAAGTGATTATTAAGAAAAAAAAATTATTTGGAGATCTAAGTATATGTTTAACAACCTTATTGTTATGTACAAATAAGAACAGAAGGCACAATAGTGACAACAAATTTAATTATGTTTTTGGTAAAGTTTTTCTTCAAATTTACTTTAAATTTTGCATAAAACTACAAATTTGTCTAAAATATAACTTAGCACCCTATAAATATGTCAAAATGACAATAAAAATCAACTTCTTTACAAATTTGAGTTTTCAAAATTTCATACATAAAAAATTAACAATGTTAATGGAAACTAAAGACATTAACCCACTATTGGCACATGCTATTTTTAATATAAAAATAAATTGCTATTAAAATCTTAGTTCAGATTGCCTATATATAATACCATATTTAAGAGCAGTTGTATATGGCAAGTCAAATACCATGTAAAAAGAAATTATTGAAATCTTTACAGTATGAATTATAGGCCAAAACCAACTTTTCTTCAGTGCTAACTTTGATTCAAACTCCATTCAGAGCCATGTACAGAGATTATTGTCACGGTCAAGGTCATTGTGAACTTGCATGATCGAGTGATGGCTAATTAATCAACCAGTATAGTTTAATTAAATAAAATGACAAAATTATAATATTTTTTATTATGCACTGAATATGTGCTATAGGGTGTATACTACCAAATCAAATCCCATAGACGACAATAGTAACATATGCGGCTAAAACTCCTACCTGCAACGTATCAACCGACATAAACGCCACAGATATAAATACTACCACCCCTTACACTTAAAGTGAATCAGAAAAAAATGGGGGTCAAGCTGCTCGTTTCTGAGAGAACGGGTAGCGTCTATGACTACCCTAGTTTCGCACAAAATTCGAGTACTTTTTTTTACAGGTACCCCATACATGTTTCAAGCACAAGGCTACTTGACACATTGGTACTAGATGAAATAAAATTGCACATTTATTTTACCCAGATGAAACTATTATTTTTTACAACCAACACACTCACATTTATAACCAATCACAGGACTTGTGGTGTTCACTTCTCTATCAAAAGTTCGGTGCACCTCGAACTTTGACCCAGCCGGAAGTTATTTGGTATAGTACTACCTTTAAAGTCTTGAGTTTAGATTTTTCAGATTTATAAGCACAGGTCTAGATTGAATGACAGTACTGATTTATAACTATAAAGGTGACTTAATGAATCTAGAGTATAAATAGGTTATATTTAGGTGGTCTTTATTTTTGGGGTGAAGTACATCTTGTGTCTAAAGGAACATATCTCAACTGGCCTTTAAATTACTTCTATATTGACAGGTTATTGTTATACAATATCCTTTATAGTAGGATTAACTGTATTTAATGTGAATTCCAGAATTACAGTTTGACTGTAATTATTTAATATGAATTCCATTTTGACTAGTTATGTATTTAATATGAATTCCAAAATTACTATTTGAGTTTAATTATGTACCGGGTAATATGAATCCCAGAATTTCAATTTGACTAACTTTTTTTAATATGAATTCCAGTTCAATTATTTAATATAAATTCCAGAATTACTATTTGAGTATAATTGTTTATTTAATATGAATTCCAGAATTGCAGTTAAACTGTAATTATTTAATATGAATTCCAGATTTACAATTTTGACTAATTTTTTTACCTAATGTGAATTCTAGAATTACACTGTCAGCATGAAGACTCATTGATCTGAATAATGCATGTATTCATTGTTGGTTTTTTTTTTTATACTCTATATAAGTTAATCATGACTTCATGGGCTCTAGACCATATCTGTATATGGCTGAAAATGTTACTGTATTGACATTATTGTTGTTAAACTCAGTTTGTAAAAAGAAAATAGGTAATTTTATTGAAATTTCCTCATGACATTTTGTGATACGTAGTTAATAGGAGTGTTGTTAAAACTATATACCAAGGCCTTTTCTCTTGCAAGTCTGGTACTTGGACCGTTAATGTCTGTTGATGTACTTGTAGCATTTATCTATCGTTCATTCTCATTTGATGGTTGTGGTTCATCATTCCCTTGCCAGTTTTTTTGTTTTGTTTTATTAATCTTTCAGACAGTGTGAGAGATTATTCATCTTTACAGAAATAAAACCAATTTTGATACAAACTTGAAGGTCTTGTTTTTGTGTTGCCATCTAGCCTTAGCTGACATCAGAGCAAACTCTAATGTTATCTCACCTGACCTTTCATTCGGCCAGTTAAAATATGATGCGAAAATACGACAATTGCTAAATAGGCATTAGTATCATTTGGAATGGCAGACCATAACAAAAGATGGCTGTTTGACTGTGATTATTTCATGGCAGACAGGTTTGAAGTGGCAAATACGAGTATTTGACTGAAGTTGACAGTGGAGAGCATGTAGTTTGTAAACTTGTGTAACTTGTTGAAATTGAAGACTTGTTTGTGGTAATTCCGGCCCCTACAAAAGTAGTGCTTTTTTGTGTAAAATGGGTGTACTCTGGTCATGTTTAGTGGGTGTGTTTGTTTAAACCAATATCCTGGGAGAAAGAGCTGGACAACAGGGGTTGTCCTTTTCAGGGTATATTTCCCCCAGGCAGGCAAAGGTACATACAAAAATCCATGGGCTTGCTGATATTAATAAAAATGTTATAGCCACTAACACTATATAGTAACATATAGCGTAATTAATTGTGGTCTGTGGCCAGATCATCTGGACAACAAAAACGACATTAGATTTATTAATATCTAAAGAAGAGTGCAAGTAAGATTTTACTTCACACCAATATCACTTGCAAACCATAGTTTGCATTTAAACATGTACCCGGGATTTTCATGCACACATAATGTGACTACATTTATATCCTGTACTAGCCTCCATCCTAAGTGGAGGGGGGGGGGGGGGGGGGGGGTTTGGTCAATAATTCCAGTTTGGCTTTGACAAAAAATATCTTTTGGAAATGAAAACGTCATATTTTTGTGTGCAATTACATAAGTCAGTATAAAAATTAAAAAGAAGAATGTCATCTGTTCATGAGTTTGAGATTATATTTACTTGATCTGTTTGATTATTATGTTGTTAATCTGTGTGTACTAGTTGTACATTTGAATTTAGGATAAAACTGAAATCGAGAAAATATAATTTCAAACTCGTTGAGTAGACATTTTTTTTTTACTACGTTTGAGTATTACTCTCATTTATATCTTGACCAATGCTTTTAGAAATAGAACATAAAACAGAACACAAAATGGTATTGACAAAAAAAAACCCACTTAAAATTGAAACTAGTACCTATTTATCAATGCCCATTTTAAAAAAAACTATCCAATTATATACACGCTTTACACCTTTAATAAAATTCTGGGGACAGAACAATGGATGATTGTTCTGTGAAGTCGATTTAAGAATTGAATTCTTAAAATTCCAAATGCATTAATATTGCCATTACACAAAACTATATTAAAAAGCCCAACTCTTTTCCACAGTGATTTACAACTGTATCAATACACAAGTAAGGGAATTCCCTTAGAACGTTACATTCGGTTTTTTCTGTCAAATCTCCGATTCATTATAATGATTTAGGTTTTATAAATTTTAATTAAAGTTTAATTAGTAAAAAGTGAATGTGAACACTGACTTGAAAGGGATAAAGTGGTTTCAGTGTTACTGTGAGTGTGGATTTCAGATGAAGTTTGTGATTGTGTGATATTATTCTGGGAAAGGACAGGTTGCGTAATTGTGCACGAAGGAGTATGTGTTTCCGCACGTGTAAGTTGTCGATTTGGTGTTTTTGTCAAATGTGACAGCGCTGCGTTCATGTCTCTCTTTTGATTTGTTGAGCATTCTCTGCTGTAACTTCTAATAGAAGCTTCGTTTATGTGGCCTGTCATATACATTATGTGTCTCAGTTCAAAACCGGAGTCATTTAAAGCCTGAATTGTCACCTTCACTCACAGTGCAGAGAAATTGAGATAAAAATAGAAACAATAGAATCCTCTGGGATTCCCTTGTTTACCGAAAAAGTGCAGTTTTCACGTTCATGGAAGAATGAATGTTGGATTTATTTTGATCACGTTGTAGCATTTTAACCAATCAAGATGCCTAATACAAAACAGTAATTATAAAATGGAAGGACCTGATTCTATTGGTACTCACCAAACCTACACCACCATGAGAATTTGTTAACAACTCCCTTTTGGGGGCAGGGAGACAGGTACCTTTGTTTATGAGATTTTCTTGTAATTTTTCTTGGTAGTGATAAAGACAACAGACAATTTCTTTAGGTTTTTTAAATTCATAATTGCTAATAGTATCAGAACCTCTGTCTTCTAAGCTGGTTCAGTCATTAAGCTTTCCTGAGAAAAAAAAGAAATACAAGTATATGTATACATATTATGTATGTACATGGGAAAGATAAAAAGATAAATTATGTGGGCTTACTTAAGCTGGGCCCAAATAATTATTGGCAATTTGGCAAATTTTGTTAGAAAATCAGTCCTCAAAATCCGGTTTCAATTGACAAATGACCAGAAGATCAGTTGATTTACTTGGTGAATGACAGCTAAAATCCTGAATTAGTAGACAAAATTAGTGCCAAATGTAAGTATTGTAAATGTATGTACCAGCTAGTTACACATGTAACTAAAAGCAAGCTTTGTAACTTTGGCCAAATAGGTCTTTTACATGCTTAATTACCATATTCTAGACAATATAAATAAAACCCTGTAACTTGCCCACTCTGTATTAGAACTCTAACATGGACATTGTCACACCATAGGCTATTTTTTTCACAATTAGTAATGTAGGATCTTCTACAAACGTTTTATAAACAGAATTTCATATACTGTGATCTTTGTCATGGAACAGTAATTGCAGAAAACCTCTTGCAACTCTGAGATCTTAAAGTGCAATGCAAAAAGACTTGCAATGATGATGTGATGTTGAATAAGACAGCTTTATGGATTAGGCCTTTGAATATTGAGGTGTGTGGGTGTCGGTGTGTTTGTGTGTCATTTGTGTGTGGGTGTCGGTGTGCACGGCCGTAGCTAGCGGAAAGCATTATAGAAACTTAAAGAAAATTCTCTTCTTGACTGTTTAAGGAGTTTTAGACTATTAACTACTCAGTTCCCCCCCCCCCCCCAACAAAAAATCCTAGCTACAGCCCTGGTGTGTGTGTGTTTCTGTCTGTGTGTGTGTGTGTGTATCTGTATGTGTGTGTGCATGTGTGTCTGTGTGTGTGTGTGTGTATCTGTGTGTGTCTGTGTCTGTGTCCGTCTTTGTAAGTGTGTGTCTGTATGTGTGTGTGTCTGTGTATATATGTGTCTGTCTGTGTATGTGTGTGTGTGTGTCTGTGTGTGCATGTGCATGCACGTGCATGCGCGTGCGTGTGTGTGTGTGTGTGTGTCCGTCTTTGTAAGTGTGTGTGTCTGTATGTGTGTGTGTCTGTATATATGTGTCTGTCTGTATATGTGTGTGTCTGTGTGTGCATGTGCATGCATGTGCATGCGCATGCACGTGCGTGTGTGTGTGTGTGTGTGTGTGTCCGTCTTTGTAAGTGTGTGTGTCTGTATGTGTGTGTGTCTGTATATATGTGTCTGTCTGTGTATGTGTGTGTGTCTGTGTGTGCATGTGCATGCATGTGCATGCGTGTGTGTGTGTGTGTGTGTGTGTGTGTGTGTGTGTTTTACCTGTAAACACTCGAGAATATCGACTATGTTGTGGTGGACTCCAACTCTTCAGGTGACTACACGAGGATGTCTGACCTCCTGAGTGATGGCCGCTCACCTGAATATTGACAACAGTACAACATCAAGGAAAGTTTAATGCACCATTTTTTAATCACACATTGTTTATAAAAGAAAAAAAACACTATTCATTTTATGTCCCAGAGCATGGTTATATGGCTATTAGTTGTATAATACATGGGGCCAATTGTTTAAACCATTAACCAGTGGTTATGATAAACCATCAAAACCAAATACTAAATCAATACAGATTTTTTAATTTAAGAGATGATAATCAAACCCAAACTATGCTTTGTGTTTTTACAAATAAAATAAATCAATTAATTATGCTACCACCCCTCCAATGGTTGTTAAGGACCTAAACTATACATGTGCAAAGTTTGATGCATTAGGTTGCTGAATCCAGTATAAGATATTCTGGAACCTGTCCCGACTGCCAATCCTAAAATTTTCTCCCATTCCTAGCCATGCAAGACAGGTGTATTCCATGGCGTCGGCCCATGCTGAATAAATCGGTCTTGCATGACCACGTGACTTCTCTTGTTTGAGCTGATATTAACATTGGGTAAACGGCAAAATAACGCAAGAAATGCTTTTTATATTTCATAAAAACAAGGAAACCTGCTGTCATAATGAAATTATACCATCATTTTTGGTTTATACTTTTAGTATAAACCATTTTTGGGTACGATATTTTCAACAGTTATGATTATTTTATTGTAAGATAAAGAATAAAAAATGTAGGTTTTTCACGTTTTCCCAAAATGAATGTTTTTCATCTACTGGATGGGAGAAAAATAATCCTCCATTATGTATCCATGTGGGACAGGGCTATTCCACCCTCGGGTACATAATATGATGTCAGGGACATCCCTGGCAACAAATTATGTACCCTCGGGTGGAAAAGCCCTGTCCCACATGGACACATATGAAGGATTCTTTTAGTATGACAGTAATGAATCTGAACTATAAAACTGTAGCACATGATTCGGGCCATATCTCAGCACATTAGATTAGGTTAGATGTTTAACGACACCCCGGTACGAGTATCTCCGCACAATGCAGCATCCAATGGGCATTTGGCAAAATAGTGGCTGATTCCACGAATCTTTATCCAATGCTCGTCTATAGGATTACCATAGTTTGACACCCAATAGCTGACGTATTTTTCATGCTGGGGTGTCGTTAAACATTCATTCATTCGTCTATAGGAGGACGGCCACTCCCAAGATCCTTTACTGTTGATTTCATTCCTCTTGCATTGCCACAGAGGACTGCCACTCTGAGACTAGTTTACTAAGTCAAATCTATCACCCAACAAAGCTCATTAGAATATAAGTACAGCTGTGATGACATTTTGTTTAAATCAACATTGTATAGGGGATGTAGCATGAAGACATATATGAAGATAATTTATATCAGAATTATTCTGAATAAAACTCACTGTGATTGTGTGGTGTAGGTTGTTACACAGAATAAAACTCACTGTGATTGTGTGGTGCAGGTTGTTACATAGAATAAAACTCACCGTGATTGTGTGGTGCAGGTTGTTACACAGAATAAAACTCACTGTGATTGTGTGGTGCAGGTTGTTACACAGAATAAAACTCACTGTGATTGTGTGGTGCAGGTTGTTACACAGAATAAAACTCACCGTGATTGTGTGGTGCAGGTTGTTACACAGAATAAAACTCACCGTGAATGTGTGGTGCAGGTTGTTACACAGAATAAAACTCACTATGATTGTGTGGTGCAGGTTGTTACACAGAATAAAACAGGTTGTTACACAGAATAAAACTCACTGTGATTGTGTGGTGCAGGTTGTTACATAGAATAAAACTCACTGTGATTGTGTGGTGCAGGTTGTTACATAGAATAAAAGTCACCGTGATTGTGTGGTGCAGGTTGTTACACAATAGAACTCACCGTGATTGTGTGGTGCAGGTTGTTACACAATAAAACTCACCGTGATTGTGTGGTGCAGGTTGTTACATAGAATAAAACTCACTGTGATTGTGTGGTGCAGGTTGTTACACAATAAAACTCACTATGATTGTGTGGTGCAGATTGTTACACAATAAAATTCACTGTGATTGTGTGGTGCAGGTTGTTACAAAATAAAACTCACTACGATTGTGTGGTGCAGGTTGTTGAGTCCTGTAGAAAACTCAGGAACATTCTTATTGGCCAGCAGAACATAATAATCAGCCTTGTCAGTCACTATAGGGTCACTGATTGCCAAGTACGTCTGTGGGGAAAATCGTACATCGCTAATTAATTCATATTTAGAGAGGAGGATGTGGATATTTTCTATCAATAAACTAACTAAACAGCTCTTAAAACACCATCCAGACCCTGTATTTATGCTTTGTATTAATTAATATCTCCTTACTTCTGTCATTGTATTCATGTAGCCCACCAGCCTCGGTTGTGTCGTGGTTAAGCCATAGGACATAAGGCTGGTAGGTACAGGGTTCACAGCCCGGTACCGGCTCCCACCCAGAGCGAGTTTTAACGACTCAATGGGTAGGTGTAAGACTAATACACCCTCTTTTCTCTCACTAACCACTAACAATTAATCTATGGGGGAAACCATACATTGTCCTGGACAAACATCCCAGATAGCTGAGGTATGTGCCCAGGACAGCGTGCTTGAATCTTAATTGGATATAAGCATGAAAATAAGTTGAAATGAATGAAAATGTAGCCTATCTGTCATTGCATGCACGGATCCAGGATGTTTTGGTTTAAACAATATTTATTTCTGTTTATATATTAACAGATGGGATTGGTCAACTGGTGTAGCCTATATACCCGGTAAAGACCTTTCCTTACATTATACAATTGAAATATTAACTGGTCAACATGGACATATGGAGAAAAATATAAGATGTGCATATAGTGTTGAAAAAAGTAGAATCACTGTATTTTAACCTGCTAAAAAAATTATAACTATTTGTACATAAATTAGAATAGAGAAACAAAAAGAATAAAGGAGAAGGTGGACGGTTTCATCAGTCATTACGTTTGCTTTCAGTAATGAAATTGTGGATTGATTTGAAGGTGAGATTATTTTCTTGTAGTGTTAAGTTGGCATCTTTTGCAGTGGGGAGAGGAGGGAGAGTCTGCATGCATCTACTTAAATGGATGTTAAATGAAAGTATATTACAGGTGAATTCACTTTAAAATGAGTGAAAAAACCCTAAATATTTTCATTATGAGCAGGATTAAACACATGGTCAGCTATAAACCTAAACATCATACATGATAGTGCCCTTGGTGGAACGATCCAGGAACATGCACGGCTGCTGTCACTGTGTGAACGGATCCGGGTAACCAGAGACGCACGTCAGCAGATGAGAGCTTGATGCTGTAGGTGTGGCTGAAGTATCCAGCAAAACAAACAAATTACAGACAAGAGCTTGACGCTGTAGATGTGTCAGACAAAACAAACAAATTACAGACGAGAGCTTGACACTGTAGGTGTGACTGCAGTGTCAGACAAAACGAATTACAGACGAGAGCTTGACGCTGTAGATGTGTCAGACAAAACAAACAAATTACAGATGAGAGCTTGACGCTGTAGGTGTGGCTGAAGTGTCAGACAAAACAAACAAATTACAGATGGGAGCTTGACGCTGTAGGTGTGGCTGCAGTGTCAAACAAAACAAATTACAGACGAGAGCTTGACGCTGTAGATGTGTCAGACAAAACAAACAAATTACAGACAGGAGCTTGACATTGTAGGTGTGGCAGCAGTGTCAGGCAAAACAAACAAATTACAGATGAGAGCTTGACGCTGTAGATGTGTCGGACAAAACAAACAAATTACAGACAGGAGCTTGACACTGTAGGTGTGGCAGCAGTGTCAGACAAACAAATTACAGACGGGAACTTGATGTTGTAGATGTGGCTGAAGTATCAGACAAAACAAACAAATTACAGACAAGAGCTTGACACTGTAGTTGTGCCTCCAGTATCAGACCAAACAAACAAATTACAGATGGGAACTTGACGCTGTAGGTGTGGCTGAAATGTCAGACAAAACAAACAAATTACAGACGGGAGCTTGACGCTGTATGTGTGGCTGCAGTATCAGACAAAACAAACAAATTAGAGACAGGAGCTTGACACTGTAGGTGTGGCTGAAGTGTCAGACAAAACAAACAAATTACAGATGGGAGCTTGACGCTGAAGGTGTGGCTGAAGTATCACACAAAACAAACAAATTACAGATGAGAGCGTGACACTGTAAATGTGGCTGCAGTATCAGACAAAACAAACAAATTACAGATGGGAGCTTGACGCTGAAGGTGTGGCTGAAGTATCACACAAAACAAACAAATTACAGATGAGAGCGTGACACTGTAAATGTGGCTGCAGTATCAGACAAAACAAACAAATTACAGATGAGACCTAGACGCTGTAGGTGTGGCTGCAGTGTCAGACAAAGCAAAAATTGCAGATGAGAGTTTGAAGCTGTAGGTGTGGCTGCAGTATCAGAAAGAAAAACAAAATTACAGACGAGAGCTTGAAGCTGTAGGTGTGGCTGAAGTGTCAGACAAAACAACCAAATTACAGATGGGAGCTTGACGCTGTAGGTGTGGCTGAAGTGTAAGACAAAACAAACACATTACAGACGAGAGCTTGACGCTGTAGGTGTGGCTGCAGTGTCAGATAAAAGAAACAAATTACAAATGGGAGCTTGACGTTGTAGGTGTGGCTGAAGTGTCAGACAAAACAAACACATTACAGACGAGAGCTTGACGCTGTAGGTGTGGCTGCAGTGTCAGATAAAAGAAACAAATTACAAATGGGAGCTTGACGTTGTAGGTGTGGCTGCAGTGTCAGATAAAAGAAACAAATTACAAATGGGAGCTTGACGCTGTAGGTGTGGCTGCAGTGTCAGATAAAAGAAACAAATTACAAATGGGAGCTTGACGTTGTAGGTGTGGCTGAAGTGTCAGACAAAACAAACACATTACAGACGAGAGCTTGACGCTGTAGGTGTGGCTGCAGTGTCAGATAAAAGAAACAAATTACAAATGGGAGCTTGACGCTGTAGGTGTGGCTGCAGTGTCAGATAAAAGAAACAAATTACAAATGGGAGCTTGACGCTGTAGGTGTGGCTGCAGTGTCAGATAAAAGAAACAAATTACAAATGGGAGCTTGACGTTGTAGGTGTGGCTGCAGTGTCGGACAAAAGAAACAAATTACAAATGGGAGCTTGACGTTGTAGGTGTGGCTGCAGTGTCAGACAAAAGAAACAAATTACAAATGGGAGCTTGACGCTGTAGGTGTGGCTGCAGTGTCAGATAAAAGAAACAAATTACAAATGGGAGCTTGACGTTGTAGGTGAGACAGAGACAGAGAGAGAAAGAGATGTATGTATTAGGGTTGGAAAATAGAGTTCCTTGCTCATTACAAAATGTGGAATAATTAGAGCATGTTAAATTGTTGGTTGTATGACTGATTAGCCAGTTTGATAAAATAATCGAGTTACTGGTATTTAAAAAAAAAATTCTATTAGCCATGTTCTATAGTTGAGAAAATCATATACATGGTTAGTTTTGTCAAATGTATGCAAACAATGTTTTGATTGGTCAAATGAAAGAAAGAAATGCTTTATTTAATGACGCACTCAACACATTTTATTTACGGTTATATGGTGTCAGACATACGGTTAAGGACCACACAGATTTTGAGAGGAAACCCGCTGTCGTCACTACATGGGCTACTCTTTCCGATTAGCAGCAAGGGATCTTTTATTTGCGCTTCCCACAGGCAGGATAGCACAAACCATGGCCTTTGTTGAACCAGTTATTGATCACTGGTCGGTGCAAGTGGTTTACCTTGCGGAGCACTCACTCAGGGTTTGGAGTCAGTATCTGGATTAAAAATCCCATGCCTCGACTGGGATCCGAACCCAGTACCTACCAGCCTGTAGACTGATGGCCTAACCACGATGCCACCGAGGCCGGTCAAATGAAAGATTATACAATAGTAAGGGTTTTTTTTTTTTTTTTTTTACAAATTATGTATAATCTAAAAGTTGATAGTTTGACCTGGGTACCACTTTAATAGTTAACATTTTGACTGTTTACATTTTTTTTTTTTTTTTTTTTTTTTTTTTTTTTTTTGGATTCAACCCTGATATTTTTATAAATGGTGTGACTGACCTACCCAGTATGCGCCTTTAAAACTAACATGACGTTCATGTGTTTGACTGGAGCGGCAAATCCGTCATTCCTAAAGACAAGCTTTACACACATGTCTGCCCCACTCTGAACTGTCCGGGGAATCGTCGCCTGAAATGAAATACTAAGACGTGTTTAGGAGGCCGAGAGCCTGTGAACAATTTGACTGGTACTATCATCATCTATCACATCACATTAGTGTAAAATTAGGTGCAAAAACCAGTCTAATGAGCGACCACAATCACTCACTCTCATGAACATACCGCTTTAACTATTCAATAATTATTCAGTTTCAAACTCAATAACTATTCAGTTTCAAACTCATTCTCGTCAGTATCCTGATACACTCAAAACTGTGTAAGTAGCTACCAAAGGGACTAGAATTTTTTTTATTGAGTTCTAACTTGTGCAAGTTTGCGTTTTTTAAGCTAGATTTGAGAATGGCAGTCTTCCTACAGGCAGTGCAGGAGGGATAAAACATCCTGTTATGGATCTCTCAGGGGTGGCAGTCTTCCTAAATGCAGTGCAGGAGGGATGAAACATCCTGTTATGGATCTCTCAGGGGTGGCAGTCATCCTACATGCAGTGCAGGAGGGATAAAACATCCTGTTATGGATCTCCCAGGGAGTGGCAGTCTTCCTACAGGCAGTGCAGGAGGGATGAAACATCCTGTTATGGATCTCTCAGGGGTGGCAGTCTTCCTAAATGCAGTGCAGGAGGGATGAAACATCCTGTTATGGATCTCTCAGGGGTGGCAGTCATCCTACATGCAGTGCAGGAGGGATGAAACATCCTGTTATGGATCTCCCAGGGGTGGCAGTCATCCTACATGCAGTGCAGGAGGGATGAAACATCCTGTTATGGATCTCCCAGGGGTGGCAGTCATCCTACATGCAGTGCAGGAGGGATGAAACATCCTGTTATGGATCTCCCAGGGGTGGCAGTCATCCTACATGCAGTGCAGGAGGGATGAAACATCCTGTTATGGATCTCCCAGGGAGTGGCAGTCTTCCTACAGGCAGTGCAGGAGGGATGAAACATCCTGTTATGGATCTCCCAGGGGTGGCAGTCATCCTACATGCAGTGCAGGAGGGATGAAACATCCTGTTATGGATCTCCCAGGGGTGGCAGTCTTCCTACAGGCAGTGCAGGAGGGATGAAACATCCTGTTATGGATCTCCCAGGGGTGGCAGTCTTCCTACATGCAGTGCAGGAGGGATGAAACATCCTGTTATGGATCTCCCAGGGGAGTGGCAGTCATCCTAAGGATAAACACTTTATAGTGAACTATAAAAGTAATCACAACTTTGCCTAAAACATCCTTTTAAATCAGCCTTTTACAAGATTCGATTTTGATAAACGAATACTATACAATTTTGTCACTCAGATTTATGAATGAATGAATGTTTAACGACACCCCAGCACAAATCAGATTTATGATACTCCAGCACAAAATCATTGGCTTTGGGTTATTATTAGTTATTGGGGTTTTTTTTTCCACATAGCTCAGTCAATGAAAGCATTCGAGTAGACTGACCGGCCTTGGTGGCGTCGTAGTTAGGCCATCGGTCTACAGTCTGGTAGATACTGGGTTCGGATCCCAGTCGAGGCATGGGATTTTTAATCCAGATACCGACTCCAAACCCTGAATGAGTGCTCCGCAAGGCTCAATGGGTAGGTGTAAACCACTTGTACCGACCAGTGATCCATAACTGGTTCAACAAAGGCCATGGTTTGTGCTATCCTGCTTGTGGGAAGCGCAAATAAAAGATCCCTTGCTGCCTGTCATAAAAGAGTAGCCTATGTGGCAACAGCGGGTTTCCTCTAAAAAACAGTGTCAGAATGACCATATGTTTGGCGTCCAATAGCAGATGATAAGATAAAAAATCAATGTGCTCTAGTGGTGTCGTTAAATAAAACAAACTTTACTTTTTGAGTAGACTGCTCTTTCACAGACTTACAGCTGTAGGAAAATCATTGCAGAATTTGTGATGTGGAAGATAAAGGGAGGTATTTGTACCTTGATTTTATACTTATGGATGAGCCCGTGGAATTTATTTTATTGTAAATACTAGTAATGCCAGATTGTGTTTTAATTTGACAGCATGGGTGATGGATATTGAAAACAAATTAAATTACCTCAGTAATACGCAGCCTGTATCCCAGTCGCCGATGGATTTCTTCATAACATCCCTGTTGTTTCCACACAGCGTACATAGGTTGGAAGAAATACTCATTTAGAAACGTCCAGTGGAAGGTTTGCATCTCTGATAGCGCAGTCGGACATTCGTGTCTGCCAGAAAAGGAATATGTTTGTTTAACAACAACCCCAACACACAAAATGTGGACTTAAAGTTAATGACCCTTAGTACAGAGCTACATTTTCTTTTTCACATAAAATGCAATTGGAACTTTTATAAATACCAGAACTAGAAACACGCTAGACTTCTCAAAATAAATACTTTTTTTAAAGTTGTTATTAATGTGTAATTTAATTGTGGTGCATATATGGAGGATGAAAAATAATGGTGAATAGGAATGAAGGAAATGTTTTATTTAACAAGGCGCTCAACACATTTTATTTACGGTTATATGGCGTCGGACATATGGTTATGGACCACACAGATATTGAGAGAGGAAACCCGCTGTTACCACTTCCTGGGCTACTCTTTTCGATCAGCACCAAGCGATCTTTTATATACACTATCCCATAGACAGGATAGCACATACCACAGCCTTTGATGTACCAGTCGTGTTGCACTGGCTGGAGCGAGAAATAGCACAATGGGCCCACTGATGGAGATCGATCCCAAACCGACCGCGAATCAAGCGAGCGCTGTACCACTGGGCTATGCCTCGCCCTTTTAATGGTAAATATGTTGAGAACATACATATGAATGCACTTTTAATGGTAAATATGTTGAGAACATACATATGAATGTACTTTTATAGTACAATAATTTCACAAGTTGTGCAGTAGTATTTCTTAATATGCATTGAATGTAAATGCATGTTCTATGAACATTTTAAAATAAAGTGATATCCAACCTCTACATCATTCTGATTACACATTTAACATTTCCATAATAGCAAAATGTATTGTACACTACCGAATAAGTTATTAGAATGGAGTTAAAACCACCTGAATAGTCTAGCATTGGCACGTAAGGAATTTTGTTGTAATTTAAACACGATTTTACTTCTTTGTTTTTAGTTCATTTCATAAGTGTCAAATGACACAGTCGTTCAATGGTTTCTATCAAGTCTGTAACATGTCGTCAACCAATGCAGACAGATAAAGACCAATGAAGACCAAAGACAGACTGTATAGGAACACAGTTGCAGACATCCTGCATCAGACAGATCCATTGCAAATCAATTCGTCTGTGTTGATCTGCATCAGTACATCGGTCAACGAGTCAGGGCTGTTATGTAAATTGCTAAAAAAAAATGCTACATTTTCTAATATTTATTTTGTAGCTTCTTTGCTTACCTTACACGAATAAATCCATTGTTGGCATTTTTTTCCATCATAATATTGGTGGCCATCTTGAATTCAAAATGGCGGCCATTGTAAGACCACTCTGGGGTCATGTCTAAACTTCTGTGCTACTTAAATATTTCTCTACCTGTCCCTGTTTGATATAAAACTGATTGTGTGAGCCTGTGAAGATTTTATTGAAATCAGACGTAAGAATTTCTGTTTCTCTTAAAGGGACATTCCTGAGTTTGCTGCAATTTTGATTGGGTTGATTTGCCCGAAATTTTAACCAGATAAAAACTGCCTGAATTGCCCCCCCACCCCCCGCCCCCCGGGTCGTACGCCCATGGGGCTGCTTGTGCTCCTTTGCACATGCCAGTGCTGGCGACCACCTCTCACACACACCCCAAACCTTTTCCTGTCCTGGACGGAGGAACTGGTGAAAGTCGACACATGTGCCCATGACAGGCGTGTGTTACAACAGCTTGTTCTGAATGTGCAAGTTAAAGCCTATGATCTGACCTGGCCTGTATCATGCAACATTCACCTATGATTTTTAGTTAGTCCACACGTCTCGCCTCCCATTATGAGGTATTTGGTGTCGTCATGGAGGTACGGCCTCTCCACTGCAGGGTTCGTGTAGGTGCCAACGTCGTCGTCAGAAGACAAGAAACAGTCGTTGTGATGCGCTGAAACATTAGTTGTGTCTTTAGGAAATCAGTATTTAAAACGAAGCAGACTAAAATAAATATGTTTTACTTCTTTATAACATAAGTGAATATTAAGTAATACATTTTGTGTACACACATTTACTCTCTCTCTCTCTCTCTCTCTATCTCTCTCTCTCTCTCTCTCTCTCTCTCTCTCTCTCTCTCTCTCTCTCTCTCTCTCTCTCTCTCTCTCTCTCTTTTTCTCTCTCCCTCTCCCTCTCTGTCTCTCTCCATTCCTTCTTCCCTCCCTCCCTCCCTCCCTCCCTCTCCCTCTCAAGTCAGGCTGATTAAATATTTTACTTATATCCAAATCAATGAAAAACATTATTATTAAAAATAACAGGTACATTCAAATGCTTATGCAAAGAAAACCAGGGCACAATATTTCACACGATCCATTGTTCTGTTCACGTGTCAGTTTTTGTAATTTTAAATTCAATCAAACAGCTACATAAATCGTTACATTCTAAAAATAAAACTTACAAGATCAAGTCTTTGAGAATTGAAAATCTGCATGACCCATTTATCGGTTACACAGAAATAAATCAAGGTAACCCATTTCCATTTTTGTGTAACCTGCTATATTCAAATATATGGTGCTCCAAATTTTGCATGAACAAAAAATAGGTTATGCATCAATTTGTACAAGCAATGCGTGAACAAAACGATCGCTCTCGCAATTTACAGAGGCCCGAAAGTTTGGTATCATCATAATTGTATTCATTTTGGAATATTAATTGTGTAACCAAAACAATCAGTAACCTAGGTGCTAAATGGCATGAACTGAGTTCCTGTTACATGTATCTATATTAGCTGCAATGTAATGTTTTATTTTACGTCCAGATCATATCTTGCTTCCGGACTGGCCTCGGTGGCATCGTGGTTAGGCCATCGGTCTACAGGCTGGTAGGTACTGGGTTTGAATCCCAGTCGAGGCATGGGATTTTTAATCCAGATACCGACTCCAAACCCTGAGTGAGTGCTCCGCAAGGCTCAATGGGTAGGTTAAACCACTTGCACCGACCAGTGATCAATAACTGGTTCAACAAAGGCCATGGTTTGTGCTATCCTGCCTGTGGGAAGTGCAAATAAAAGATCCCTTGCTGCCTGTCATAAAAGAGTAGCATATGTGGCGACAGCGGGTTTTCTCTAAAAACCAGTGTCAGAATGACCATATGTTTGACGTCCAATAGCCGATGATAAGATAAAAAATCAATGTGCTCTAATGGCGTCGTTAAATAAAACAAACTTTACTTTTTTTTAATATCTCGCTGCCATACATTCCTGATGCCTAATTCACTGAACTGTCACAACTTTGAGATCCCACAAAGTAGGGCCAAAAACACTTGCAAGGATGATGCACATAAGTGTATGAGACAGGGTGATGGGAGAGGGGGGAGAGTGGGTCAACTGACCCACTAGTGCTGGAGAAAATCCTCAAATTCGGACAAAATTATGAAAATATTCAGGCAAAATGAGCTGGCCTGAAACCTTTTCACCATGTATTTCCAACATTATACCTACAATATTAGTTGTAATCGATGTAAAAGTGCTTAGTGATTTGTTTTTAACCCTACATAGCTGTTTGGCTGTAATGCTAATATGAATAAATGTTGTTATCCAGATTCGCACATTTTTGTTTAATTTGCGCAATAATCAGCCTGCCCCCTCCCCCCCCCCCAAAAAAAGAGAGCCTGTATGTATGCCTATGACGATGCACTGCCTTTATGTATGCCTATGATGTTGCACTGCCTGTATGTATGCCTATGACATTGCACTGTCTGTATGTATGCCTATGACGTTGCACTGTCTGTATGTATGCCTATGACGTTGCACTGCCTGTATGTATGCCTATGACGTTGCACTGCCTGTATGTATGCCTATGATGATGCACTGCCTGTATGTATGCCTATGATGGTGCACTGACTTATGTATGCCTATGATGTTGCACTGCCTGTATGTATGCCTATGATGATTCACTGCCTGTATGTATGCCTATGACGTTGCACTGCCTGTATGTATGCCTATGACATTGCACTGCCTGTATGTATGCCTATGACGTTGCACTGCCTGTATGTATGCCTATGATGATGCACTGCCTGTATGTATGCCTATTATGATGCACTGTAGGTTGAGATAGGTAAGAGAGTTTTATGAATTAGGTCTTTGGTCGAAAGTAATGGAGTAGGGGATACAATTAAAACAAATTAGGGCTTAGTAATACAGACAAAACAGGCAGATCCACAACAGTGTGGGCCTTAATAACTGATGCAGAGGTAATCCTTTTGGGTTTTAAACCTCTGGGCAGGAGTTAAAGTTTTATTTTGTTTAATGGCACCACTAGAGCACACTGATTAATTAATCATTGGAACAAGAAAAAACCAAATCAGTTGAATGGATCCATCGAGGTGGGTTCAATCCTGTGACGCAAGCACTTCAAGCGAGCACTCAACTGACTGAGCTAAATCCTGTCCCCTGGGTATGAGAGTCACTGGGTGGAAGATGTATACAGCGGTTTGAATGTGATGGAAATGTAAAACGAATTTAAATAGTATAGTTAAAGCCTTCTGGTATTATTATATTGTAACTTGTTAGCCTCCCAAAAATACTTTTATATGTTTGGGTTCTCAACAGAGTATAGAGTCTCTGACAAGTCTTTGATTTGCCCTCGATTAACACCAATGAATAAGAAGAAGAAAAATGCACATATTTGATATTTCAGGGGTGGATTGGTGGGTGGGTGGGAAAAGTGACCTGGTATCCACACTTAGTGATATTCAAACTGCACTTTAACAACACTGTATTGTTCATTGCTCATATTTGGCATCAATATGCAAATTGGCAAAAGGCTTACAACCCATCCACCCCACCCCTGGCACAAAATCCTGCATCTGTTTCTAATTCTGTTGTGTATTTTTTTATGTTGTTGCTGCTACTGCTGCTGTTGTCATTCTTGTTCTTGATGTTGTTAAACCAAATTTACAGTCGTTCATACAAAATATATTTTTACAATTGGGTTTTTTGCAAGCCAAGACTTCTGTAGAGCCTACTTACATAGATTTCGGAACTGCGTGTAACAAAGCGGTGAGAACATCCTTGCGATCTTGCCAGACCTTGGGAGAATACCCATATGGCGGATAGTGTTCATGATCCAGGTGGTTTGGGTCACCGAAATATGTTGTGTAATACCATTCTCCTATAACATCAATGAATAGTCATGTTGTATAATACCATTCTCCTAAAACATCCAAAACAGTTTTGTCATTAAAAACCATTTTCCTAAAACATCAGATATATATAGTCATGTCCTAAAACATCAGATATAGTCATATTGTTTAATACCATTCTTATCTCGCCTGCAGTAGTCAGAAGGTTAAAACATCAGAAACAGTTCATTGTTCTAGAACATCAGAAAAAGTCATGGCGTGTAATACCATTGTTGTAAAACATCAGATATATTCATGGCACGTAATAACATCGTTCTAAAACATCATAAATAGTCATGGCATGTAATACTATTGTTCTAAAACATCAGATATAGCCATTGTGTGTAATACCATTCTTATAAAACATCAGATATAGTCATTGCGTGTAATATCATTCTTATGTAACATCAGACATAGTCATTGCGTGTAATATTATTCTTATAAAACACCAGATATAGTCATGGCATGTAATACTATTGTTCAAAAACATCAGATATAGTCATTGCATGTAATACCATTGTTCTAAAACATCAGATATAGTCATTGCATGTAATACCATTGTTCTACATCAGATATAGTCATATGCACCATCCCATAGACAGGATAGAACATACCACAGCCTTTGATATACCAGTTGTGGTGCATTGGCTAGAGCGAGAAATAGCCCAATAGACCCACCAACAGTGATCGATCCCAAACCGACTGCACATCAAGCGAGCGCTTTATCACCAGGCTACATCCGCCCCCTTACACACACACATGCATTATTTTCATTGCATATATTTGTATATGCATTGCAGATACCAATGGTTGTTTGCGAAATTTACACATCGTGAACGTGCACTGAAGTGTATGTTTATGGGGGGGGGGGGAAACATGCAGCAATATTAATCGGGTTCAAAACACTAAAGGCTACTTTTACCAATTGTCAGCAAGGGTCTTTTATATGCATCACTGACCAAAATGATAGCTGATGCTTTTCCATCTCTTGCACATTTATTTGTTCATTGTTTTAGATGAACTGACCGACTTGACAGCTGTGGTGGCAGTACTCATTATGGGTGTCACCGGTGGGGCAGGATATGCTGACCTTTCGCCAACACCTGATATCAGCACTGTTATGACAGTGATTCATGAGTGCATATTATCACAGCTGTATTAATTCTAATGCACTCTATCTTGTTCTAGTTTTGATTTAGTAAACTAGTCGTGGAGTGGCAGTCCTCTGAGGTGGATCTCCTCAGGAGTGACTGTTCTCCTACAGATGAAGCACAAGATAAAGATTCATTGAATCAACCACTACTTTTGTCAAATGGCCATTCGACTTTGCAGTGAATGAATGTACAGAGATACAACTTTGTCATTCAGATTTATATGCAGTTTCCCAGTCAGGATAGCACAGTATATGTATATTTGAATTTTGATACAACAGAACTTTGTGAAGCAATTGGTATGGGACATTATTCATCTAGGGCAGTTATGCCTGTGACTCATCACGTCTCGAAAGAAAGTTGTATCATAATTCATTGTGCTTTGTCTAGCTTCCATGTTCCCTGAAATGAGATGATTTACCCAATTTTCCAACTTCCATGTTCCCTGAAATGAGAGTTTACTCCAATTTCCAACTTCTATGTTCCCTAAACCCATTACCCCAGTTTTCATCTTCCATGTTCCCTGAAATGAGACGATTTACCCCAATTTCTAACTTCCATGTTCCCTGAAATAAGATGATTTACCCCAATTTCCAACTTCCATGTTCCCTGAAATAAGATGTTTTACCCCAATTTCCAACTTCCATGTTCCCTGTCAAAATAAGATGATTTACCCCAATTTCCAACTTCCATGTTCCCTGTCAAAATAAGATGATTTACCCCAATTTCCAACTTCCATGTTCCCTGTCAAAATAAGATGATTTACCCCTGTTTCCAACTTGCATGTTCCCTGAAATGAGAGTTTACCCCAATTTCCAATGAATCCTGCCTGCACAGTGGTGATGATTCCCTCAAACTCGTGAAAGATCGGACGTAGTTGCTTGATGTGCTCCAGTATCCAGTGTTTGTCAGCATCACCATATGGTGCATGCGCTGGCTGGGTACAAAATTACTTGTTTAGTAAACCATACCAATAGTAGTTAAGAAAAAGATGAGAAACCATATTTAAAAAAAGAAGACAAAGAAGAGCAGGACTGCAAAATAGAAGGAGGAGAGCAAGAAGGAGGAGGAAATGAAGAGAAGGAGGAGGAGGGAGAATAACAAGGAAAATAATAAGATGAGTAGAAGGAGGAGGGAGAAGGAGGAAATCGACACAGATTGTCTCTGAATGCAGACACTGAATTCTGTAATACTGTAGATCTCATGTAAAAATAATGCATGTATAACATTGCCCACTAATAAAGTAAAGTGTGTTTTATTTAACGACGCCGCTAGAGCACATTGATTTTTTAACTTATCATCGGCTATTGGACGTCAAACATATGGTCATTCTAACACTGTTTTTAGAGGAAACCCGCTGTCGCCACATAGGCTACTCTTTTTACGACAGGCAGCAAGGGATCTTTTATTTGCGCTTCCCACACGCAGGATAGCACAAACCATGGCCTGTGTTGAACCAGTTATGGATCACTGGTCGGTGCAAGTGGTTTACACCTACCCATTGAGCCTTGCGGAGCACTCACTCAGGGTTTGGAGTTGGTATCTCGATTAAAAATCCCATGCCTCAACTGGGATCCAAACCCAGTACCTACCAGCCTGTAGACCGATGGCCTGCCACGACGCCACTGAGGCCGGTGCCCACTAATAAAGCACATTTAAAACTGATATGAAAACAAGATGCATGTCTAGTCTTATTAATTAGGTGATTGCGGTAATCCACTAAAATATTAATATGAACACCCCAATAACACATTTCTTAATTTAAAAAAAAAATTAATAACAAGGATACATCAAAAGATTCGAGAAAGTGCATTTTTGTGTTTTGTTTGCAGGTGCCCCTGAAAAATATCCTACATTACTGTTCCGTATCTTGCGTTTTACTGCAAATATCGACTGTGCTTAGCTTTTCAAATTTAAGACATTCCAAATTTACGATTCCATGCCATAACAATATTACAACAGGTCAGTCAGCCAATTGGATGAAAAGTGTGTTACGTACCCATAATGACTGATATTCGTTTGGTTCTTATGCAAATTAAACATATGACATGGTTATTTTTTTAATATTTCATAGGTAAAAAATCACATTTAATCAAATTGTTTTGGGTTTTTTGAAGGTTAATGGCAAATAAACTCACCGTATCTTCAAAGACGTAACAGAAACGAAGAACTGCTGTCCAGCCAGCATCCTTTACTATAAATAGATCATCTCGGATTTTCTTGAGGTGTTCGTCAGTGAGATGTGATGTCACAGAAGTATCCATCACAAATGTACGCCACACCATGTTGATACCTGTCGTCTGGCGTTGATAGTCCAGTCGAGAAACCTGTTAAATATTATTTATTTATAATTTTGTTTATTTATTTATTTATTTATTTAAATTATTCATTATATTTTGCTTAGCTGATGGTAATTGGAATTGTTCTCTTAATATACTCACATCATGTCATAACATAATACCTTCACCGCTTGTATTGAAGGGCCGTAGCTACTGAGGGGTGGGTGGCAAGTGGGGAAGTTGCTCCTCCTAAACAAATGTACAGCTTATTGATATTAACGTTTTAAGTATGTAACCTCCCAGAAATGGCTGCAAAATGCTATTTCTGAGTCTCTAGATTTCAAAATTTCTTGGTTGACAAGCCTAGTTGTTTGCAACTTCTATACTTATTCATTCCAACAATTCAATTCCCCCCCCCCCCCCCCCACACACACACAAAATATTCTAGCTACGGGTAGTGAACTAATAAAATCATATTGCACAATGAATGCATGAGCAATATACTAGTGCCTAAAAACAAAAGGGTGCTGGCGAACCAAAGTTAACATTTGTATCCTTTGGTTGGACAACTGTTAAACATTTCTTGTGACGGGCAATTTATATATCATGTGTGTACAATCATTTGTTGTATACTTTCCCTAAATGTTAAATGCATCCACTATCCATCCAACCTAGGTTGCAGTTGCCCACGGCAATCGGCAATACCGTGGAGATTGCCGTGGAGATTGCCGTGGAGTTGTTACCCGGTAGTTCTCCACGGCACCTTTTTGCCGTGGACTATATCAATTCAAGTTTATTTTTTCAATGGCAAGTTTTTTTCTACCCTCTCCCCAATAAACTTGCTATATCTGCATCTGTATATGTATGTATTAATACTCACAGTAAGGGGGTCATAATTCGAAAAACGGGTAACAAGTTCAGTAACAAAGCCACGTCCCGGATTTTCAATGTGGGCGTTTGAACTGTTGTACACAGATTTGCTAAAAGAGAAAATAAAACAAGAAATAGAAAGATGATGGACGGATGGATTGACGGATGGATGAATGGATGGATGGATGGATGGATGCATGGAAATTTGTTTTTAAATTATGAACTAATAGATAATCTAGCTGAATAAACAGTGCAGTGTTGTGTGTTTCTAATGTGGTTTAGTATAATTGTAGATATAATTTTATATTAAATTCGAATTTTTGATAACTAATATGAAGTGGCAGATCCAGACATTTTGAAATGGTGTGTGTGCGTGTGTGTATGTGTGTGCGCGTGTATGTGTTTGCGTGCGTGCGTGTGCGTTCGTGCGTGCGTGCGTTTGTCGTTGCACCGTGTGAGAGGCACGTGTCTCACGGACGTGTTGCGTACACGTAGTGAACAACAACAACAACAAAAAGATCAAGGTTGACGTGTGGTATTACAAATGTACACAAAACATTTGTAAATACTGTATTCTTAAAAATATGTTCATTTATTTTAAGTTGTTAGTATTAATGGATCGTCTTCTGCTCATGCAATTTAGTGCTTTTTCTGACCTCGATACACGTCACACATATGAATCATGTTACGCGGGAACTCACGTAGAGAAATCTTAAATTCTCCAATAACGTACTGACAAAGGTGTTGACAGACAGATAAGAAGTTGTCACGATACGTACTTTAAGTGACAATCCATCGTGTGCTTGCGGACACCCAATTGTGGGTTAAACAATATTTATTACCGTTCTCTTTGTCCAGTCGATATTGGAATGAAATAATTCTTCCCGTTTTCATTCAGCCTTTATAATGTTAGCTTTATTTGTCAATATATAAATAATGATACGAGTGGCCGTTAGATACCAGTTATCTCACAACGAGTTGTTTTAAACAACGAGTTGCAAGATAAATGGTATCTAACGGACACGAATGTATTAATATATGTCTTATATATCCTCAAAAACAAGGTTTTAAGCAAATTTTAACATCTTTTTGACTAAATGTTATTTACAGCCGTTGCACTTACGCGTCACAGACACATGAATATCAGTTTAACTATACGTCAGTCTAATCGATTTCCATCGTGTAGTTTTTGATTGGAGGTATGGCATTGGTGACCTGGTTATCACTTAGGAGCAGCCAGTCGTATGTCTTGAAATTGGTAACACAAGGGCATTTGTTAACAAGTATGTGTTATCAAAAATAACGAATGATGTTTTCACCAACGGATGTGTAAGAAATAGTTGTATTGTTTAGAGCCCTTTTTAATTGAGAAAGGTTTCCTCATAACAGTGTCATCCAGTAAAGAGAAGGTGTCTGGTTGTACAATGTTTAAACTTGCGAACTATGTTCCAATTGCTTGAACAACACCATAATAAGTCACAAAACATATTTCAGTGTCTTCATCGATTTTGTCCGAATGCGATTTGCTCCAGAACTGGGGTGGGGACAGTGTGTGTGTGGGGGGGGGGGGGGGGGGCTCGATTCCCCTTACCCCGCCTCGTACTCTTATACTTAATAAGACGTTAAAGGCATATTGTCACAGACCACTGACCTATTTAATGGTGTAACAAAGTATTACCTCAAAATTGTTTTTTTTTATTTGTCCCAAAATGTACTTTATTCAGCCATCTTCACAACCATCATACTCCATTTATTAATGACATTTTGTAAAAATAATTGAATTATGGCAATGGTCCATAATTCAAAAACTAAAATTGCCGAGAAGGGATGACATGGATTTCACTCCATCATGGTTCAGTTAAGGTGATGCGATAGATAGATTTTGTTTCCAACAATTAATGTAATTTTTAGTTATTATCCATTTTTAGAGAAATACGGTCCTTAAATCCGTGACAGTATGCCTTTAAATCCATATCTTGGTGGCAGCTGGTACTGTGGTGCGAACTCAGTACATATCAGCCTTAAAGGGATGCTCGCTCAAAGCGCTTGGGCTGGTATGCATATTCAACGATATATAATACACATTATTGCTTAATATCAACAAGTATAATCTTATAGTTAATTAATAAAACGGTTAAATGTGACGGCTATTATATATAACGGGCAATGGGTAATAAAGAAAATAAGAAACTCGCCAAAGGCTCGGGTTTACAACATTCATTCACTCGGGACAGATAATTCATAATTCCTCGTAGCTCGTTAGTTATTCTCTAAATACTTGACGCGTAACGTCAGGAATGAGTCTTAGTAGAGAAACAAATATACCTGTTTTTTGCGGGATGATATAATAGGCATGCATTACAATGTTCTGTAATAATATCCATCCCAGTAAGCCAGCAATAATTATATATTATTTTTCAATACAAAATAAACCACCATTGTCAAAGTGGCTACACAAGTCGAAATAATTGTACCATGCATTAATTACGTAATGAAATGATACACGGAGTGTTTTCTTAGTTAATTGGTCTATTCTGTTAGTTGCCTCTTCCCATGATTCCTGATTGACTGGTGTATATTTGATAGATAACCAGAAGAGCCAATTACTTACCGCTGTCTAGACACAAACATACATACCGGTATTGTGTAATAACCAGTCATCCCTAAAATGGTAATGGTATATAATAATGGTTTATTACTGTAAATAGTTCTGTAAACCTTTTTTTTTTTTTTTTTTATCCCGCTGCCCCATTTCCTTTCCCTCCTTTGAATTCCATTTCATTTCTTCCCGATCTGGCAACTCGTCCTATCTTTTAATTTCTTTCGCTGTCCACATCCCAGTCCTTGTCTCTCCAAACGCGACAGGTGCTTGTCTCTTGTGGCTATCTGTGCCACACACCTGCCATTCCCCCATCAGCGTTTATATCTGTGGACTTAGTCTGACCATTTCGGGGAGTGTTCAGTAATTACTTATGGCATTGTTAAGAGGCACTTGTAACCACCTACTATATACCCCTACTACCGGCGGTCGTTAGTTAGTGACATGGGTCAGACCAGCTTTATTAGCGACAGAGGACGAGGTTGCCAGGTGGGTGCAGGAAAGTACACAGAGACGTGGAGCAAGTTGAGACAGGTAGGCGATCATGTGGACAGCTTAGAAGACAGAGTCGGAGGAAACTGACAGAAGGGTCGAAACAGGTTGAAATCGTGAGAGAAGTTGGAAAGTTGTTTTTTTATATTAAGATAATGAGAATGAGGTGATAGATGAGAAAGATGAATGCATGTGTGAGCCAGCTTTGACGGGTAAAACTATTGATTAAGTAGACTTTCCCATCCAAAATCACAGAACTGACCAATTACGTAGTCCCAAAGAAAAGAAAATGATCACTTGGGTATCGTGGGTTGTCGTTTTTGCTCCAACATAGCATACCAATAGGCCTAATAGTATACATTTGTCCTTTGGATTATTTAACAGAGAGAAATACTATAACCCCATTTCGTTCCGTTAATGCAATTTGAAATATATTTAGTTAAATAATTTATTATATTATCACGTCATTTATGTTGTTTTATAAGTCAGGTTGATCAAAGAGAAGCGCCTTGCCGTAAACCACTGCTTTTGTTTACACTGTACATACAGGAGTTGGTCGGAGCTGACGTCACTTCGCCCCAAGCTAGAGTACCGGACGCTTCGAAAACAAAAGAAAATGACTGCCCCAGTTAGAAGGAATATTCATGGATTTTTTATTAACTCTAAAATTACACGTTTTTCATTTGTTAAAGTGTCAATATGTCTTTCCAACACATAAGGCTCATGTTTGAGTTTACTCTCCCTTTAAGACCGATGTCCACCACCACATACCGCACAGAGGCAGGTCACGTGGGTGCGGCGGGGGGGGGGGGGGAGAGAGGGAGAGACAGACAGACAGACAGACAGACATACAGAGACAGAGACACAGAGACAGAGACAGAGAGACAGAGAGAGAATGACCCGTGAAATGCGTGATACTTTACATTGGTGAATGTATTAATTATACTCACTGTCCACTTAAACTGTCACATGACGGACACGCAGCACCAACTGCGGATACAGAAAACGTTTTATTGGTGCTTTAAAATCATATTTTATTTTGTTAAAAAAACTATTTCAACATTCATTCATACATACATGCATAGGTATATTCCAAAAACGGTCTCAAAGAAACGTAGCTGATTATAATTATCATCATCGTCATCAATTTTGTTTTTAATTACTATTATTGTAGAGACGAGAATTGGATCAGGGTAGGGTTTCGCCCTCTAATATCCTCTACATGTTAGTAGAAACAGTAGCGGATCCAGGGGGTCCAGGCCCCCCCCCCCCCTTTGAAAACCGACCATAACATTTAAGGGGAACGTGATCTTCTTCTTCTTTTTGCTCGCTTGTTTACTACACATCGAGGCCAGCAGTGACTATGAACGATACTGTTCTCTGTATATCACTTCTTGTGCCATACAGCTTCTTCTGGAGAGTTGTTGTAGTTGTCCAGGTAGTCACCCTCAGATGTTGTAGGTTTATGCAGTCTTGGATAACAAGTTCGGTCGTCTGTTCTGCTTCTCCACAGAAGCACACGGAAGAAGGTACCAGACGGAACCTCTTATGCATATGCTGGTTCAGCCTGCTGTGTCTAGTCCTTAGTCGGAAAATGATGACCTGTTCCTGACGGGACAGCAGGTAATAATCATTGGTTTGTTTAGGAGGTCTATAGAGAGATTTAATGTGGGATTTCATCTCTGTGTATGTCAGCGAGCAGGGATTCACTGTAACACGACTTGGTTGACACTGTTGATAGGATGTAGGGCTTCTGAAAGTCTGTCAAACTTGTTGTTTTCAAGAGCCCGGAGGGCAGAGAGAGAGAGAGAGAGAGCATCAGTCAGGAAGACGACATGTGAGCAGTTCTCCTCTCTGGTGCTGATGATGTGGGCAGCATGAATGAGAGCCTCAACCTCTGCAGCATAGTTTGTGCAGTGTTTCCCTGTAGGAAAATGTGCCTCCTCTCGGTAGTCACTAGGGCCAATGATATATATTCCAGCCCCTCCGTTTTCTACTGCATTTGTTGCAGATCCATCAGTATATATCTGTGTCCATGATGTCTCTGGGTACTGTTCATCAATCATGGCTGGTTTGTATGATTCACTATGTTCCTCTCCAGGGGTGACGTGTTGGACCACCGTGCAGTTCTTTACATTGTCCGATTGTGGTTCCCATGGTGGGATGCAACTGACAGTACTAACTTGATGGATTTTATCTGTGTTGCCTCAGGAGTGATTTGCTCTGTTTATGAAAGCTAGTTCTTTTGAGTCTGTTGCAGGGATAGTCATTCATTCTCTTGTTAATTGGGTGTTGTGGCAAATACTTGAACTTAGTGGCTTGTATCATGAGCTTGGAGTCCCGGCGTTTGGTGAGGGGTACGATGCCAGTGAGATGTTCCATTTTCTCAATGGGGGTTGACCTCATTACTCCAGTTACTATCGTGAGTGCTTGGTTTTGAACCCTGTCTAGTTTTTGTTGATGTGATTTTGCTGCTGTTGACCATGCACTGGATCCGTACTCAAGATGTGGTCTGATTGCTCCTTGGTAGACTCTTTTCAGTATGTTATGATCAGCACCCCACTTGTTGCCAGCTAGTTTTCTCATTATGGCAAGTTTTCTTCGAGCTTTGGCCTCGGCTTTTTACACTTGTGGTTTCCAGATCTGTCTCTTGTCAAAAGTGACCCCCAGGTATGTCTGTTGGTCCTCATACTGGAGAGGCATGTCATCAAGTTTCAGGTTGCCTACTTCCTGCTTTGTAGAGAGTGAGTAGCAGCTGACTTGTCTTTGTTGATTGGCATGCACCAGTCTCGAGTCCAAGATGTAACATTGTCATGGGCAAGCTGCATGCGATATGTTGTTGTTGTTGCATACTTCTCCGAGCACCACAAAACTAGGTCATCTGCATATAGTGCTGCATGTATCCCTTTGGGTTGTTGTGTGACCAGGTCATTGATGAAGACGATTGGTAACAGTACTCATCCCTGAGGTACTCCGTGGAGTATGGGTACTTTCTTGCTGTGTTGGCCATCTACCATTACTCCCGCCCTTTGGTTGTGAAGATAAGACTTGGTCCACCTGTACATGTTGCCACATATACCGGTTTTTTGTAACTTTGCTAGCAAGCCATCTTTCCAGGCCTTGTCAAAGGCCTTTTCAGATCAATGAAGGAGGCAAGAACAACCTTCTGTGCCTGGAAAGCATCTTCGATTACTTGTGACAGGTAGGTGTCCTGGTCTTCTGTGCTGCGGAATTGTCTAAATCCTGCCTGTTCTCAGTGTCAAGGAACTGTTGAAGCCGATGGTTGATGATGCGCTCTAGTTGTCTTGCAAACAGCTAGTTAGGCTGACGGGTCTGTAGCTGCTTACCTTTTGTTTGTTTTTACCTTTTTTTTGGTATGGGTATCAACGCCGCCTCTTTCCAGATTTATGGCACCTTGCCTTCAGACCGGCTTAGTATTGCCTAGGTGTTTCAGCATTGCATTAGTCCTGGAGATTTCTTATTTTTTAGATGTTTGAGGGCATTTTCAAGTTCTGGTAGTTATACTATTTGTCATGGAATCTTGCGGGGTAGCTCTACTTGCCGTTTCTTTTTGTTCCCTTCGGGCTTCTTTCATCGGGGTTGTTGTGATGGTAATGTCACTTTCCTTGGCATAGGTCTTTGCTAAAAGGTCAACAAATTTCATACCCGTGAGTATATTTCTATCCTCCATTAGAGCTATCTTCTACCCATGAGATTCTTCCTCATTCAGTTGTTTTGTAAGTTTGCATAATTTGGTGCTGTCCTTTTCAAGGTTGAGTGCAGCGGTTTTGTCTTTCCAGCTTTTTCTTTTGGATTCAATCTTGGTTCTGAGGTATATGGCTTTAGCATGCTGGAGCTTTAGGTTCTTATTTTGGCTCGGGTTCGACTCTGCTTCTTCCTTTACCCGGGTCAGTTCATCATGTGACATTTGAAGTTTTTTATTCCAGTAAGGAGCATATACTTTCCTGACTCCTCTTGGGATATTTTCTTTGGCAGCTTTAATGATTTGGAGGTTGAATTCCTTCACTGCAGAGCGGCGGGACGTAGCCCAAATGTACAACGCTCACTCGATGCGCGGTCGGTCTGGGGTCGATCCCCGTCCATGGGCCCATTGGGCTATTTCTCGTTCCAGCCAGTGCACCACGACTGGTATATCAAAGGCCGTGGTATGTACTACCCTGTCTGTGGGATGGTGCATATAAAAGATCCCTTGCTGCTAATCGAAAAGAGTAGTCCATGAAGTGGCGACAGCGGGTTTCCTCTCAATATATGTGTGGTCCTTAACCATATGTTCGACGCCATATAACCGTAAATAAAATGTGTTGAGTGCGTCGTTAAATAAAACATTTCCTTCCTTCCTTCACTACAATGTCTATGCATTCGTGCAAAACATGAGAAGTTCCCATTTGGCTTTTTTGTAGTTCCACTTTGGGGCCTGTGAAGCTGTATGGATTTTGCTATCACTTAAGGTTAGGAGAACCGGTCGATGGTCACTTCCCCTAGCTGTGATCCTACGTTTCGACTAATGACTCTATGGACATCATCAGTACAGAAGGCAAGGTCAGGGGAGGTTGTGGAATGCCAACGCCTGGAATAGAATGTTGGTTGATCAAGTGGGTCTGTCACAAGTCAAGGGTACTAATATAAGAACCATATTATATTTTAGAACATTTATTGTAAATACTTGGGTAATTGAGAATATATTGTTGAACTGTGTGTCATAGCTTGCTACGGCAAACTATATTTTTATACTGTAATCACCAGCAGAGGTGTTTGTAAAGAACATTGGTGAACACTTTTGTTTGTAAGTGAAAGCATGCATAGTGGTGATATAGTTGGGAGATGTAATGAGTTGTGGGCAGTCACATAACGTTCTTGAGAGAGAAACTGTGTGTTAAGATATTGTGAAATATTTTATTCTGTATAACTCTGGGTTGATGACAACCTGTATTTGTGTATTGGGTCCTGGTGATGACGAACGTAGATGATGTATTCTGGGAGTTGGCGAAGAGTCTGGTGAATGGCGGTGGTGATAATGGTGAACAGAGAAGATGATCAGTGAATGATCGTGACGACGGTGTCAATGATTTTGACGAACGGCGAAGGTGATCGCAGTGACCCTGACAAAGAGTGTTGATGATTCTGGTGAATTATGGTGGTAATAATGGTGAATTGAGAAGATGATCCGTGAATGATCGTGACGAGGGTGTCAATGATTTTGGCGAACGACGAAGGTGATCTGTGAATGATCCTGACAAAGAGTGTTGATGATTCAGGTGAATGATGGTGGTAATACTGGTGAATGGAGGAGATGATCAGTGAAGGATCGTGATGAGGGTACCAATGATTATGGTGAACTGAGATGATCAGTGAATGACCGTGACGAGGGGGTTAGTGATTCTGGTGAACGACAAGGGTATTAATGATAAATGACAACGGTGATCAGTGAATGATCATTATGAGGTGTGATGATTCTAGTGAATGATAATAATGATAATGGGGGAATGGTGAAGATGATCAGTGAATGATCATGACAAGGGGGATGATGAGGGTGACTTATGATGATGAATTGTGAAATGTGATGAATAGTGGAAGACAGACATTTTAGTATTATTTTGTGGTTAAAAGATTTTTACTCTATTTAATATTGATTCATAGTTTAATTTACATGTGATATGTGTTACATGCGTGAAAGTGCAATATGTATTGGTTGGGAGGGAAGTGTTATGTAAATAAATGTGTATGAATGATTCCTGAGTTGTCGTCTTGTTTCTTTTGGGATACCGACCCGTGACAGGGTCATTGATGAGATTAAGGTTTTTTCATCCTGCCAGCTTTCTATCTCCTCTCTTTTGTAAATAATGTTGTAATCCCAGATCTGGAATTGGCTGTTGAAGTCTCCAACATGTAGGAAGTTACTGTCTGATTACTGGATATCATCAAGGGAGAGTTCTTTGTCATTTAGGCAGTAAACATTTACAATGTGAAGTTCAGACGTTTTTCTTTTGATCTTGACCCCAATGAATTCAGCTTCCCCCATATATCTATTGGTTTCAATGGCACTGATGTTGTTTCTAACCAGACTACCCTACTCTTAGTTCTTCCACTGCGATCACTTCTGGAGGTCTGGTAATCTCTGACCTTGAAGCTCATCGATTCTTTCAGATGGGATTCTTGGATGCAATAGATGTTGATCTGGTTTTCATGCATACAGTGTTGAAGCTCTGTCTTCTTGTTTGAACCTATCTCAGCATTCCAGTGCATTATGTTGATAGGGGTGTTTTCTTTTGTTGCTTTTGTCATGCCAGTAGCTTTACTTCGTCGTCCCCTGGTTCTGCGAGGCGATCGGGAAGGACTTCCAGTAGCTGAGGATGGGCCCCTCGAGGTAAGGAGCCCGGCGCTGCACCTGCCTGGTGAGTCTTCATAGGGCGAGCACCGATCACGTCATTATTGTCCGGAAATGTAGTCATAATAGCTGTTGATGGATGGTATTGTGGTCAATTAGAGAGCGCCGTGCGGCCCAATACCTTTGACTTCAGCACTAGAGGTTTCTGTTAGGGTTACCTCACCCTTAGTCCATATCAGTCTAGCCTCTATCCATTGACCAGTCCAGCCAAAGCTCCTAATGGTATAGCTCTCTGGGACACTGAGATATACAAGCCCCCTCACCACGTTAACGAATGGACTATGACGGGGAGGGAAAACGTGATTATATTAACTGTTCTGTGTAAAAGGAGAGATCAGTCTTCACATTTGGACCACCCCCACCCCCTTTCCAAAAACCCTGCATCCGCGCTTGTAGAATTCAGATCTTACCTCAATCTTCCTCACCTCTCGGTCAGTAAATCTAACCAACGCCAGTGTCACCCTCTGACATAGCTATGGCTTTTTTCCCCAACAAATCGGTATACCGCTAGCATAAATTAGTATATGGTAGTTGGGCAGGTAGGACATTATACATGATTTAGCGTATTCATGAGGATAATTTCACTAGCACATCACATCACATCTCATTCATAAAACGTTAGATACAAAAACCAGTTTAGTTCGTCCTGGTAAACAAGGCTTATTTGAATCAGGTTCCTAAAATACTATGCAATGTTTGAAACTAAACAAATAGTGGTATAATATATCAATATTAGTAGTATATATTAAACCTCAGTTAGTACCACTATGCATATAGGTCTTAAATCTCTGTTAAATAAATAAATATATAAATACCCCCCCATCTACAAAAAAAAAAAAAAAGGAAAAAGGTTTTTCAGCCGCAGGCTACATTCATATACATGAGTTTGGTATCCATTTCACGCAGTGAAAATAATAGTTCGCAATACATTTAAATCACTAATGTCTTCACTGTGTCCCATCTTCCATACTGGTGTAACTTTCTGCGTGAAATGGATTCCAAGTCTTGTAAACGTAGGCTATGCCCGTGACTGTTACCGTAAACGTAAAGTCACGACGTTTGGCGAATATGGTTTGAAGATTTTAAAATATTTTGCCTACCTGCTGTAAATACAATTACGGCGATGATGAAAATTAACAGGAACGTATACATAGCTGTGTGTTTTGCTAAATAACATGTGAAAAAACCCAGCTGCGGAGCTGAAACATTTGTAGGTTATACCAAAAGTTGCACAAAACTGATAGGAAGGTTGTATCTTCATAACGTGCGAATACGTCACCGATTGGCTAGTTGCGAAATGCTACAATGTTGTTATGGAACAGAAATTAAAGTTTATAAAAAAAAAAAAAAAAATTAAAACCAACACAAGAATGTGAAAACTAAACAATCTGATCTAGACATTTTTAATTTAATGAAATTTTTATTTAACTTTGCATTCGTGTTTGTATTCAATTAAATTTCAAGCGCGTTGTTGCAGGCATATATTACCTCAATTGTCTGGAGTGTTTGTCCAGAACAGAGTTGTGGCCTTAAAACTTGTCACTGACCCGTAAAGGTAGCACTATACTAAATAGCAATGAAGTAACATTAATCTTTGGTCAATCATCGATGTGCATCTACTTTTAATCAAACAGTTAATAGGATTTACCTAGACTACCAGATCTGCCATTGGTGATAAATGTGATGTCCAGTGTTTATAAAAAAAACACAAACAAACCAACAACCAAAAACCCCAAACAAACAAAATAAAACAGAAGAGGAAAAACAAAAGAAAAGGTTTATCAGGGCAATAAATATATGATTTTTGGTTTTTTTCATACAGTGACACCGTTCCAAACTTATTGGTGGACCTACAGGCTCTATAAATTTAAGTAGGCCAACTACAATTGTGTGCCAAACTAGGGGTGTTGTAAATACATCACATTATATCTATAAATGAGCCATGAAAAATCCACTTTCTTCTGCACCGATACAACCGTTCACACTTCAGGCGTGTGCGGTTCCCCGGGGCAGGCCTTTAAAAACTGCACAGACTGTCATTTCGTTCGCGTAATTTTTTTTTGTATACTGGACTATAGGCCTAAATCGTTACACAAAATCAAATGGGTTACTTGAAATTTAAATGGGTTACAGAATTTCCTTCTTGTAGCTCCCCCTCCCACCACTCGCCAACTGCAGGTTAGACAATGGTGTCCCACCACCACAATAAAATCTTGGCTACCCCCCAATATTCTCAGAGTCCTGAAAGAGGTTGTGGTGGAAGACCTCCCCATTAATCAATCGTTGACTATTGGATGCCACACATTTGGCAACTTTGACACGTAGTCATCAAGAGGAAAACTACTATATTTTCCCCAGCAACAGCAAGGGATCTTTATATGCACTTTCCCAGACGGGACATTTGACCAGTTGTGTAGCCTGAATGGATAAAACAGAGGTGGATAGTTTGCGAGGCAAGCATCTCAACAAACTGGAGCCCAACACAAATATTACCACAAACAAAACAAGTTTTCCGTTCTTTCTAAACTAGTTATTAAAAAGATAGTTTTTATGCTTTGTTTAAAGGACACCACTAGAGCACATTGATTTATTAACCATCGGCTATTGGACGTCACTTTGTAATTTTAAGTCTTAAAGAGGAAAACCACTGCATTTTCCCCATTAATAGCAAAGTATCTTTTATATACATATCCTACACAGGATAGCACATACCACAGCCAGGGATAGATCCTAGACCGACAACGCATCAAGCATTTGACCACTGGGCTCCCGCCTCTCATAACCAATTAAATAGATTTTTCAGGGGAATCAACAGCCATGCAACTCTCACCTTAAGATGGTGAACATCAGCCCATAGTAAAGAAGGAAGTAAATTATTTATTTAACGACACACTCAACACATTTAACTACGGTTATATGGCGTCGGACCACAGATATTGAGAGAGGAAACCCGTTGTCGCCACTTCATGGACTACTCTTTCCGATTAGCAGCAAGGGATCTTTTATATGCACTATCCCAGACAGGATAGCACATACCATGGCCTTTCATATACCAATCGTGGTGCACTAGCTAGAACTAGACAGCCCAATGGGCCCACCGACGGGGATTGTTCCCAAACCGACAGCGCTTTACCACTGAGCTACGTCTCGATCGCCCATAGCAAAGAATGAAAATAACAATGGATCCGGCCAAACCACAATTAATTACTCTATATGAAAGAAATGGTTTATTTAACGACGAACTAAACACATTTTATTTACGGTTATATGGCGTCAGACATATGGTCATAACCACAGATATTGAGGAAATCCACTGTCACCACTTCATAAGCTGTTCTTTTCAATTAGCAGCACCATCCCACAACCTTTGATATACCATTCGTGGTGCACGAACTGGGACGAAAAATAGGCCATGTGCCCACCGACGGGGATCGATCCCACAGACCGTGCATCATGCGATTCCCAAATCACCAAGACTACGTCCCGCCCTCTTACGCTATATTTCTATATAGTTTGTGGCTACATCATTTTTAATATCAACAGGACCATGGATTTTTGTATGTACCTTTGCCTGCCTCGGTGAAACATACACTGAAAAGGACAACCCCGTTGTACAGATTTTTCTCCCAGGATATTGGTTTAAACAAACACACCCACTAAACATGGCCACAGTGCACTCATTTTACACAAAAACCCCACTACTTTTGCATGGACTGGAATTACCACAAAGAAGTCTTCAATGTCAACAAGTTACATGTTTACAAACTACATGATGGTCCCATTGCCGGGGTTTTGGTCTTCTTAACAAACAAAAGAAAACAAGGTATATTTGACTGGGATCTTTAATGATAGTTTTGTACAGTACAGTCTATTTGTGTTGCTGTGCTTTCCTCATTCTCTGCAAGACGTTCTGCATTTCTTCCCTCTTCCTCTTGGCACGAAGATGAGAACCGAGCTGAAATTAGAGATAAGAATGTTGGTTTAATTTGGTAGCCTTCAATACCCATGTAAAGAACTGTCCATGACAATAACAAGATTGTTTGCACACTTTCCCCGTGTGTTAGAATAAAGCAGCACTGCTGAAATTAGTTGCGAGGAACTAATACTGTACACTGAATAATGTCAAATACAATTTTCTAGCATTTGCAGGAAAAAAAACCCTGTTTTAGATGACAATTTTCAGCATATACAACAAAAATATAACTTTAGTCCTCAAATGGTAAGAGGGCAACATGGGCACCACCTCGGTTATAATACGAGTTTATGCAAGGTGATAAACTCTATCTTCTGTTTGTTTTGTTTTGTAAAACCTGGTTTGATGCACGTACATGCAATAAAAACTTCACTGCCTAAGATCAAGTTTTTTATTAACGTGATTTCGTGTGCAAATTTATCAATACATTGCTTTTCCACACACGCGTTTCGGCGTGCAGACATTCAGCATGCCAAAAAAAACAAAAAACAAGTTGACCGATGAGCAATTTTGTCATCCGCACATTATTCAAGAGTGACACACAGTAGTTACACACAGTAGTTACTTTTGGCTTAAAAGTTCACTTCCATGTCAAACTTTATATAGCAATCCTCTGGTGAAAATGAAGATATGGAAAAGCAAGTGCAGGGTATAAAATTTGATTTTTTCAGACAAACAATATGTTGTTCGTGTGGATTCAAATGAGAATCTAAGATAGGCGATTTTCGTAGCTTTTCTCCAAATTCTTATCATAAATACTAAATTATTATTATTATTATTATTTGGTATGCTGGGAATAACTTGAAAGCTGCCATTTACATTTCAGTACAATACCTCATCGGTTCTGTTACAGGGGAGTACTTGTTGGCGCCAAACAATAGTCACAACGAAACGTGGATTTCTCGGAAGCTTTGAGCTTCCGGGTCTTAACGGAAAAACCCGAAGTTCTGCGAATCCTCGATCGATCCAATCGATGCTGCAACTCAGTGTTTCATCACGTTCTAATTTCCACTTCGTTATTTTAAAGTGCCTTATTAAACGTACTATTTTCTTCGCTGTGTATGTCATATTTTAATAAATTGATTTAGCAAGGGTTGTACTTGTTTTCCTTACAATACATGTTTCAGAATTAATGCATATATTTCAACGTAACTACACAGGTGTCAGAAAGTAAATAAATATACAGAACTTCACATAGTTTTTTCGCTTTCTATTTATTGCAAACATTTATTGTGCGCAAGAATATTTACCACGAGACCGCATAGCAGTCGAGTGGTATGTTCTTGCTCACAATAAATAGGAAGCGAAAATAACGTATGTGAGGTTCTGTATTTATTACATACCTTTAAAATATATATATATATATATATATATCAACAATGTCGCCATTCTCGTTTGTTATTAACTGCGAAATCGTCGGAAAAGCACCATTTTTTAAAAAGTTTTTATCACTAACAGTGTCTTTTTGCGTTTTTTCACATTAGGTCCTGACATTTTACAAACCTATAACTAAATGCCGGGCTAAGGTGATGTCACGTTTAATAAATACTCATAAACCGCTTTAATTTCCAAACCGCGTATTGTTTTCTGCATGTAACAAAATGATCAAAGGGAACATGCGACTATGTTACTAAATGTTAGACACTTCTAATGACAGTGCCGACTTTTTAATTGTCGAGTTCAAATGGATACATTGTTTTTTTCTCACACCTGCAATGCTTGGCCCGTTCTTATTATTTTATTCCAAAAATAGTTATATTAGCCAAAACACGTCAGTTTACATTTTCTGATGTGCGATTATAGTTTTTGCACGAATGAACGATCTGTTGTTCCATGTCGATATTGGTTTTGCATAACCGACAGACGAACGACAATCGTTCGTGCAAAATTTTATGCCCTGAAGTGTCAATGCGCAGAATAAAATGCATGCAGAAGTTTTGTTTTGTTTTACGACACCACTGGAGCACACTGATTAATAAATCATCAGCTATTGAATGTCAAACATTTGGTAATTCCGACTCAGTCATCAGAGGAAACCCGCAACATTTTTCATAATGCATCAAGGGATCTTTTATATGCACTTTCCCACAGACAGGAAAGCACATACCACGGCCTTTGTCCAGTTGTGGTGCACTGGTTGGAATGAGAGAAAAAAACAATCAGCTTAATGGATCCACAGAAGTAGTTCGATCCTGCGACGTAAGCACCTCATGTGAGCACTCAACCGACTGAGCTAAATCCCACCCCAAGATGCAAGCACAATTGTGCTAATGGAAAGCAGGCTTTACCATGTCATGCTACAAAATGATTAATCTCGGGGAAGCATGGAGTCAAGATGGTATTAGCCTACTGGTAGGGTGTCAACTCTAAAACAGGCTAAGGAAAACAATCTGTGAAGTGTGAGCAACAATTCATGGACTCTGCTATTTGTTTAGAAATTTAATAAAAGAAAATTATATAATGTACATTATTCTCTACCAACAGAAATCAATGGTTGCATTTTAAGAGATGCACATATCTTGCCATTTTCCTTCTTCAGCCTTCTACATTGCGACCAATGCGATAAAAAAATTTCATTTGGCGACTAAAACATTTCATACTATCTATATAAAAATACAAGCGTCATCTGGCTCGTAGATGGAAAATTTGACGTAGAGGACAGTTCTTTGTAATGTTATTGGTAAATTAACTGCAAACAGCAAAGCACAAGCTGCAAAGGTGCTTTTGACATGGTCAAAACAAGGTCACAGAATTCCTGCCACTACCTCTGCAAACCAGCGTTCTTTTTTTTAAAAAGACTGCTGCATTTGTCTTCATATTTTCGTTTCTCCACATCTCACGAAAAGTCAAATGTTTCATTAAAAAAAAATTAATACTAATTGTGCACAGCATACAGAAATCGCTACACGCAGGTGCAGGGGCTAATCTATTTCTCATGTTAAAGATGGATAGAGCAAGTAAAACAATTTTGAGCACCTGTGATTGTTCCGATTGTCACATGAGTAATTTTTGGTTGTCAGTTCATAATGTGTATTCTTAATTTTCTGTGACTTTATTGAAAATTGGGTAACGGTAAACAGGTATAATATTGAGTAATTATTTTATCAATACATTAGTGGCAAATTTCAAATCAACTTGCCAGTTTAGAATATATATAAAAATTCTGTTCTCACCCTCCTTTTGCAGAACTTGAGTGCTCGTTTGTCCTTTGATATTCGGAGCAACTCCTGACATCTTCGCTCATAGGGAGCAAAGCCTACAATCTCTCTCACCAGATCCCGTACAAACTTGGCATGTTTTGTTTGTTTCTGTGAATATTTTAAAACACCACAATTAGAAACACAGAAAATTAAAACAAATTTCATACAAACACAACAATAGTTAACGTATCAGTCTGTTGTTGGATCAATCCATTTCAATCAACAAATGCCCCACAACCTTCGATTTCAGATTCACTTGGTGTTTCTGCCAAAAAGAACTTTTTAGGTATGGTGCTCCTCCAGAAAGAAAATGGGTTACGTTTAGGGCTAGGGTTAACAAAATCATACAGTAATAATAAACAATAATTAATTTTGTTAAAATGTTAACTTAAAAATATAAAATCTACAAAAAAGGGTGGGTATGGTGCCATACCTGTTTTACCCTCTAGCAGAAACCCGGACTTGAAATTTGTACCAAATATTCCTCCTATCTACATTAATAAATCTGAAATTTGGGCTCTGTATTCCAAGTAGTTTTTGAGAGGAAGGAACTATTTTATTTAACACAACACGAAACACATTTTATTTATGATTATATGGCGTCGGACCACACAGATATTCAGAGGAGAAATCCGCCGTCACCATTTCATGGGCTACTCTTTTTCGATTAGCAGCAACGGATGTTTTATATGCACCATCCCACAGCCTTTGATATACCAGTCATAGAGCACTGGCTGAACGAGAAATAGCCCAATGGGCCCAACGACTGGGATCAATTCCAAACCGACCGCGCATCTAGCGAGCACTTTACCACTGGGCTACATCCCGCACCTTTTTTTGAGAGATAACTAGTAATGTGTAGTAATTAATAATGTAACCAAAAAAAACCTAACTGTTCTACCTCAGATTGAGCCATCATCATCACAAAATTCCTAATTGAAATTAACGTTTAACCAGATACATACCCCCTTTCTTCTTGATGGCCTATTTTGTCTGCCCTCGATCATTTTTGTGACTTTGTGGCCTTTGTGAAGGCCCACGGCCATTTCGTAGCGAATCATTTCTGGAAAAAGAATATCCATATAAATTTTACACATAATACACATATGGAGTTAATGTACATACAAACCAATAGATAGATAAATAACTAGTTTAATGTGCTCATACACCACTAGGGTTTTGAACACACCCATCCAGTCCGATCTCTGATATGATCGGTGGCCCAACAGGATGGGGCAGGGTTCAAAATGGGCAAAATTATTAAAATAGCAATTAGTAAAAAATTAATAGGATTAACCAATAGTTTATTCCTCTTGCCATTTAAAACCACAATTCAAAAATGGTTAAGAAAATCCAATAGTTTTCAGAATTTTGTAAACCTACCATTAAAAAACTAATTTTACCAAAGCAATCATCAATGGAATGACTTTGGCGAATATATATATGACCATGTATCCAATTTTAGCAATACTCAGTTTAAGACCAGTGTTCGAAATAAACATGTCTGTTTGTCCTGATAAGTGAAGATCTACTCGGATAAGTGAAGATCTACTCGGACAAGTAAAATGTACCCCCATGGTTGTCCACTGGGCAAGTGAAAATGTTAAGTGCAGTTTTATTTTGAACATCCAAAAACATGGTTCTTGTACTTGAATAAAACAAATTTCCATTATCTGGACAACTGAAAGTATCAAGATTTTTAACTGTACTTATATAGCCTGGCTACTAGCCAGATGTAGTTACATGTACAGTAAAAACATTGTTAATGTAATCAACATTGCAAAGAGATCGGTTGTAAATATAATCAAAATCACAAAAAGAAAGACGTAAGTAATGTTTTGGAGCAAAATATATCATGGGATTTAAAAAGCAACGTTTACTGAATATAAGTTAATTTTTAGAACTAAATTATCGAAATGTAAAACAGCGGATTGTTTGGATATTTGCAAAGACATCACTCACTGGATTTTCTAAAGGAAATGGCAGACTAAAAGGAAGTATATTTATACGCATGCGTTTTGAACATAGTTTAAAATTCACAAATTAGCCAGTTAACGAATTAAGGAATTTATATTAATTACACAGTATTTTTAGATATTTATTAATTTTATTTAAAATACCTTAAAAGTAAATAAATAAATTTCAATAATTATTACAATTTATGTAATCCAAGAACTTTAGTACGTTGCAAAATCCGTTTCCAACTGTTTGACTTTAACACCATTTATAAATATTGCTAGTCTTATGGCGGTATTTTCAGATTTTTGACAGTCGGCGCTATTTTGGTGATCAATTGAACATTTGATTATCGATATTAAATTGAGTTTTCAACGAGTTTGAAAGTAGGTGTGACTTAAACATATCGTTTTATTGATGCTAAAATTGAAGAACACAAAAACTTTAAACCCAAAGGCAAATTTTTTTTTGTATTAATCCTACATTATACGATTTCGTGGTTAATACATTTTCGGAAAACAGGTTGTCTTGCATAAAGAACGTGAAGTATACAAACTATATGTCCAAATGTCCATCTAGCTCTCTTACCATCAGAATACTCTGGCTAATCCAACATAAAAAAAAAATTATATGATATATTTAATAAAATTTATGCCAAATGATACTAGGGATTTCCAATTTTTAGGCTACATATCCCCAATTTGGTGAATAAATATTTTGGTAATTAGGCCCAAAAAAATGTAAATTGGTTATTGTCCCCGCCCGCCCCTGAATTTATTTTATTTTTTATTTTGTTAAAAACGTAAAAATGTGTCGAGATAGCAGCATTTCAACTTTCGTAAGGACCATAACGGGTTAAACCATCACCAGGTCCATCTGGCGGCCAGTGAAGGAACTACAACATCCAGGCGCATTCACTGTTGGCTGCTACTCCCACAAACAAAATGGTCTACAGGGTTTTATTAAGTTTTACACAGAAAAAAAAAGAAAAAAAATACCCTTCCCCCCCTACCCTGATTTGTGTGATCAAAAGGATGATCACCAACTCTTTTTTTTTAATTTGGCCTTAAGTCTAAATTAATTTAACAAAGTAAATAATTCTTAAAGAATCCCCAAAATAAGACTGACAGCAGCTACGGTAATTCAATGCAATCTTATTTAAAATGTGATCAAAACAAACTGTCAAACCTTTGCACACCAAACCAAATATTGACTGACAAGCTCCCCACCCTATTTTGATAGTAGCATAAACCAGGAAGTGTTAAGCTGTATCCTAACCGGCCGCGAGCGATTATTTTAGAAATCATTGATTTCAATTGCAGTATCCTAACTGCACATGTGTTGCGTGAAATCAATGATTTTTAAAATAATCACTCGCGGCCAGTTAGGATACAGCTTTATTGAAATAATATACAATGTAACATTAAAATATTTCATTATTTCAGTTTTTGTTTTAGATGATGAGAAAATAAAATGGATTTGAGCAAATCCAGAGAAGGTGTTAATAAAAGGTTTGTATATATTATTGTATAGTAATAATAACACTTACAATGCAGGGCTCAAACTTAACTACGGCACCGGTGGCAATTGCCTTCATTGAGATAGGCAGGAGCATCACCAATGGTACTTTTGTGCCATTGGTAAAGTTCCTCAATAATGACAAAATGTATACACCTGGTGTACATTATCTGCTAGTATTTAACATTTGCACATTTTAAATATATCTTCATACAACAAAATAATCTTTTAGTCAAGTTTATTTGCTGCAAAAGTCACTTTAAAAAAAATTGCTATAGGCAGGCTCAAAATTGCCATTGGTGGGCCTCTTTGACCATGGGAATTCTTTTTAAAATTTCAGTGGGAGACAAAGTCTTACGTTCGAGCCCTGCAATGTAACAGGCAGGAAAAAGTGTTATTTTAGAATTAGAATTAATTAAATGTAGACTTGGCGGATGCATCATATCTATAGCTTTAAACCGGGTGGGGCCGTAGAATTTTGACTTGTGGATGATGGGTTTAAAAAAAACCTTGAAATAGCTTCTTTTTTTTTTTTCTTTTTCTTTTTTTCTTTTTTCATCAAATTCAAATTGATTTTGGCAAACAGCAGCTTAGGCTATTATACAATCTGAAATTTTCATCTCTGCTCACCGTGTCAATAAAGGCACACCCGCTTCCTTGTTTTGTTTTTGGCCATTCCTCGGCCAATAAAATAAGTCAGAGTTTCATTGATCAGTCTTGAAATAAAAACTTGTATTGTATGTTTGAAAAAGTTGACATAATAATGGTAATAATATTTGTAAAACTATTTTTCACTGGGCATGCAGTGTCTCTGTCTCTCTGTCTGTGTTCCACTTTCCCTCTGCCTCTCTTTCTCACGCACTCACACACATACACACCAGGTATAGTCCTGTCTTACAGCGTTCGAAATAAGCAGTGTTCGAGATTAATTTTTTTGGCCAGTATCCCAGTTGGATACTAACATTTCAAAATCTGGTATCCCACCGGGATGCCTTATAATACTAAATTCTCAGGTGGGATACCAGATACTGAATTCTTGAAGTCTGGTATCCAAATTTATATTCTGGTATCCCCGGGATATCGGGATACCATTAATCTCGACAACTGAATAAGCACTTGTCTGTTTGTCCTGACAAGTGAAAATCTATTCTGACGAACAAAATGCACCTTGGTGCTTGTCCTGTGGACAAGTGAAAATGTTCAGTGCAGTTCCATTTTAAGCAATCAAAAACATCACCCTGGTACTTGAATAAAACAAACTATTTATTTGGACAAGTGAAAATATTGGCAGACAAGTAGATTTATATATGTATTTGTCCAGTGGACTAGTAAAACATGCTGCTTGTTTCTATCACTGTCTTATTGTATTGTGATACAGTATATATATAATAAAAAATAAATAATGTTAAATGCCCACACTTACAGAAAATATTTACTTTGTAACAACAGTTTTGATTATGTGTTTATACAGGTTTACTTTTAAGAAGCCAAATGGTTTGATAGCAAACAAGCCAAAGGCACTGAATGAAAGCAATGAAGTGCTTATCATTGGAGAATCTGTGCAACAACAGAAGGTAACTTTCTTAATTAAGTAATAAACAAACATCAGAAACACTCAGTATACATGTAATATATAGAGATTATTATACGAGCTTGTGTGTCGCACTGATTTTATGAAACGAGTGTCTGGATATTTGTATTGCCCGAGCGAGAGTAATACATGAATCGTGATATGAGTTTCGTAAAATCAGTACGACTCATACACAAGTGTAATAATTTCTCTATTATCCATATTATTATTGTTGTTTTCTTTATGAATAACAAGACCCAACTCAAAATGTTTCAGCCACTACCTGAAGGAGATGACGAAATTACGTCATAATTCAAATGCACAGTCTGGACTAGGACTGGGAAGCAACGTCATGTTATGTTATGACGTCGCTTACCAAAATTACGTCGTTACACATGTGCTTCGTATGATTATTATTAACTCGGTTATGTTGAACGATATGGATAATAAACTGAACTATGGTTTTAAGAGTATTATATCATGAATACACATCATGAATACTCTGTGTAATATGCTGAACTACAGTTTTGAGGAAATTCCTGTATGAATGCTCTGTCTAAAATACTGAGCTACGGCTTTCAATGAATTCTAGTATGAATACTTTGTAGGGGTGCAACGATACGGTCAAAACCGTATTGCAATATATTGCGATATAAGAAACTGTATTGCAATATGTATTGCAATATAGTTGATATTATTTAAATTTAATATTTATGGGTTGTTTTTGTAATGAAAACAGAAGCCATAACTTTTTAATGATCTTTATTAGTTTCAGCTGTCAGGCTAAATATTTTAGGCCATATTTTTATTTTTTAACACAATACTAGTCTACTAGAACAAACTATTTATAAATTGTCACATTCGGAAATCCTTACTATCAGGCTTTTCCGAGGTTATTAGCCGAGGTATTTTGAACGATCGGCCGAAGTATTTTGAACGATCAGCCGAAGTATTCAGAGTTCAGTGAAAAACAGCAAAGTGTGATTCTCATTTGTTGGTTTATTTCTTTGAAGATGATAGCCGTAGCCGTATTCCAACGTAAATGAACAATGAATGATAATGTGTAAGTAACAAAACATTTATTTGTAATTATTGTTAATTGGTTATTTTCATTGGACTTTTAACACGTTTTGTTTAGAAGTTAGAACCAAGTATAACCGACCTATCACTTCGTATGCCAACAAGTAAGCCGACTACGCTTGATGTGATTGTTACATTTTCTGTCATCACCAATTAATAAAATGATATGGTTTTTGTTTGTTTGTTTGTTTGCCTATTTCAAGTCAAATAAGATACAAGGAACAAAAATAGCGTATACAAATCGCGATACGCAAAACTGTACCGCGGTTTGTATCGAGCTGATCAATTATCGCGGTATACCGGTTTATCGTTGCAGCACTAATACTTTGAAATAATTATATGTACTGAACAGCAGTTTTGAGGGAATTTCAGTATGAATACTCAATGTCATATACTGAACTGCAGTTTTGAGGGAATTCCAGTTTACTGAGGTCCTGTTTTGAGAATTTCATTGTATAATGAATGCAGAGCTAAACTTTATGAAAATTACTATGTTGATTAAAAAAAGTAACTTAATTGAAATTGTAACTTACGTGTTGTTCATTGTTGCCATACATGTGCACAAAACAACCATTATGTATCACTTCGCAATCTTTGCTATGAAAACTACTACATGTATCTTAATTCAAAGTAGTAAATTGTGTGTTGTTGTTGTTGTTGCAGATATGCACAAAACAGACCACCATTAGTCACTTCACAAACAAGTCCAAGCCTGTGGCGACAGTAACTCCACACTTGTAAGTATGGCTAAGGTATAAAATATATTTTATCATTTTGTTTGGAGTGTTTTCAAACAGAAAGAAATGTGTCCAACACTAAGGGTTCTTCTCTGGACTTGGCCTCTAACCATTCCAGAAGCAGGGTCTGGGGGGACGTGCCTGAACCATGACTGGATATGGACATGATAAAGATCTTTGGATTGGAATTAAGAGTTCAGTGTTGAGATTAAAACACTTACCTACTACAGGGAACATTTTGTTTTCAAAATCCTGATTAACAATATTTCTAGTCGGTTGAAAATTGATTAGCAACTACTGTTTAATGTTTAAGAATTGAGTAACTATCTCTGAAAGTGGCGTAGTGAATCACAACGCAGTATTGAATAAAATGTTCCCTGTAACTATTCCATGAATGTAATTCTGATTTGGTAACATAATTTGTTTTTAATTACTTGCTTTCAGTGAGTACATTGTATTTCTAGGACATGATCTGATCACATTCCATGCCATATTCTTTATTTTTGTTGTTTCTTTTCACTGTCAAAAATATTCACTGCAAATATGTCTAAAGTAACAGTATTTGATTTCACATGTGTTTTGTTTTTTGAATGAGTATGCTAATACATGTGTCGCTGTCTGTAAATATTGGTTTACTGTAAATAGCAGCTATTAATAGTTATGAGTTTTCAAATCCACAAAATTGAGAAATAATTTACATGTTTTTTTCCCTATCTACACAGTTCGCCATATGAATCGGTTGCTGGGAAACGGAAAAGGGAAATAAGTGGACCAATGGCTAGTCAGCCGCCAAAACTTGCCAACATGTTTGTTAGTGACTTCGATGATGATGAAGATGATCTTTTCGATTTTGATTTGTCAAATATACAAGGTAGCATGAATAACATAATGTATGGGAGTTCTTTTTCTGGTTGAATGGAATATTTTGTTTTCAAAATTTTTATTAGCGACAGTTGTTAATTGATTGAAAATTGATAAGCAACTACTGTTTAACATTTAGAATTGTGTAGTAATCTCTAAATCTTGCATAGCTAAGCGATGTGATACTGAACAGAATATTCCCTGAAGGAGCTATAGAAGGCTTGCCATTTGACTGTAGACCTGTCAAATTTTAGATAATTAAAATAACTAAATGTGATAACAATAACTTACAGATGAGGCACACATGTCTAGTGTACATTACACTCATTACAACCAGTTTTTACTGTTATGACTTCCGGTTATTTTGATGATCTTGAACTTGAGTAGTTCGGACTCCAACAGTATTCTGTCTAATTCAGCAGAATGTTGCTGGTAAAAGTTTACCTTCTTCAGTATCATCATTTATTTTGAAAAGTAATTAACTACATCCTCAGGAAATGTTTATCTATAATATAATATTATATGCATAGCCTTTTAAACAGTTTCCGATCGTTCTGACCATTTCTCCTCTTTTCATCTGCACTGCTGAATGCCTTCTGATGCCACATTTTTTTCTGCTGGCTTGAATAAATATAAAAAAATTATTTACGACAATTCTTGGTATACACCCCCTTTGTGGATGTCAAATTACCTGTTGTACACGAATTGTGCCAAAGCTATACTAATCTACTTTTATATTCCATTATTTATAGATTATTTATATCATGTGTTCATTATATATGTACTGTAGTTACCTTTAAAAATAACCATACATCCATATATATTTATTTTTATTGTAGTTTCTCCCAGGAGCAGTAAACCTAGCCTTAACAACCAACGACCGATGGTAAGTGTAATAAGATTTGAGTGACTAAACTAGAAATACATATATATTTTTTGGTATGTGCTATCCTGTCTGTGGGATGTTGCAATTAAAAGACCCCTTGCTTCTAGCGGGAAAACGTAGTGGGTTTCCTTTCTAAGACTATATGTCAGAATTACCAAATGTTTATCATCTAATAACCAATGGTTAATCAAATTAATGTGCTCTAGTGGTGCAGTTAAACAAAACAAACGTTAACTTTTGTTTAAATTTGTTATGTTTTAGACCAACCGGAATGAGGCTGTTTCACTTCAGTCAAGCTCTAAACCATTGATAGAGTCAACAGTTTCAAAATCCTTGGCTGACAAGAACAAAATCATGTCTTCTACTCCTGATGGAATACAGGTTTGTGTTGTTAAATATTTGTCTTAGGCCCAAAACACACCGGGTCTGGGTCTGGGACTGGCAAGTAAGGTAAACAGACCCAGGCCTGGTGTGTTTTGACGTCTGGGTCTGTATCTGTATTTGTTACGTGTTATCACCATAGCAAACATGTCTGACGAAGATGAAATAATTTTGGTTTATTATTATTATTACAAAACCATAAAAAAAAGAAATGCAGAGAAATGTGTGTGTGTGATATAACATAAATCAACAACTATGACAGTTTCACATTGTTTAGACATACCTTTCCGTTTCTTGATCACAAAAAGATGGAACACGTCGTCAGTCGGTGCAAGTCTGGTGCTGTCACAATATAGTGCATGTCCTTTGTCGTCTGGTGCCAGGACTGTAGTTTGCGCCAGCACAGACACAGTGTGTTTTGTCACATTTAATTCCATGTGTTTCATTTTGGACTGGTACCTTACTTGCCAGTTCCAGTGTGCTTTGGGCCTTAATCCTGAGTATCATTTAGATTGAACTACATGAATTGCTTCATGTGTGCGTACTGGTATGTTACTATTTCAGCCTAGGTGGCGTACTGGTATGTTACTATTTCAGTCTAGGCTGCTTACTGGTATGTTACCATTTCAGTCTAGGTTGTGTACTGGTATGTTACCATTTCAGTCTAGGTTGCGTACTGGTATGTTACCATTTCAGTCTAGGTTGCGTACTGGTATGTTACCATTTCAGTCTAGGTTTCGTACTGGTATGTTACCATTTCAGTCTAGGTTGTGGACTGGTATGTTACCATTTCAGCCTAGGTTGCATACTGGTATGTTACCATTTCAGCCTAGGTTGCATACTGGTATGTTACCATTTCAGTCTAGGTTGCATACTGGTATGTTACCATTTCAGTCTAGGTTGCGTACTGGTATGTTACCATTTCAGTCTAGGTTGCATACTGGTATGTTACCATTTAAGTCTAGGTTGCGTACTGGTATGTTACCATTTCAGTCTAGGTTGCGTACTGGTAAGTTACCATTTCAGCCTAGGTTGCGTACTGGTATGTTACTATTTCAGTCTAGGTTGCGTACTGGTGTGTTACCATTTCAGTCTAGGTTGCGTACTGGTATGTTACCATTTCAGTCTAGGTTTGGAAATGTCTTAATACACATTCCACCTGTTTACCAGTCTAATACCAACTCAATTTTGATAAAAAATAGTTTTATAATTTATTCACTTTGCATCTAATCTTCAGATAATGGTAAGTTCTGTGTTTACTTAAAATATGTCGCAGTGTGCTTCTTTAAAATGTTCACCACTGAATATCTGGAAATGTTTTTTTGTTAATTCGATTGACATTTTAATCAATGTAGTTTGTAAATGGTTTGCACTTTTTTTTTGTATGTCATATTTTGTATTTAAAAATGTACGAAACATGCAAGATAATATATATTTCTGTTATTTCTGTTAAGAATACTGGTAGCTGTCATCAAGACAGCAAGCGATTGCGGAAGAGCATCGAACCAGAGATATTTCCGTCTACACAGCAAGATCTTTCTGTTGTGTGGGACAGAGAAGAGAAACAACCGTCATCCTTCACAACTGGTTCATGTTAGTTATTTTTTCTCTGTAACAAATACATTTAAAGAGCTACCTTAGATTTGGAACTTGCCTTTATAGAATAAAAAGGCAAGATATAGATATTATTTTTATTTTGTGTGTGTGTGTGTGTGTGAGTGTGAGTGTGAGTGTGAGTGAATGAGTGTATGTAAGTGTGTGGTATGAGCATGTGTTTGCGTGTCTCAAGACTTAGGTCATCCCATCACATATTCACCAACAGCATACATGTTTTTGTTTTGAATGTGCCTTCATTGTGTCTTAACTAGGGGCGGGACGTAGCCCAGTGGTAAAGCACTTGCTTGATGGGCAGTCGATTTGAGATCAACCCACGTTGGTGGGCCCATCAGGCTATTTCTCATTCCAGCCACTGCACCACAACTGGTATATCAAAGGTCGTGGTATGTGTTATCCTGACTGGAATGGTGCATATAAAAGATCCTTTGTTACTAATGGAAAAATGTAGCAGGTTTCCTGTAAGACCATACGTCAAAATTACCAAATGTTTGACATCCAATAGCCGATGAATAATAAATCAGTGTGCTCTAGTGGTGTCATTAAACAAAACAAGTTTTTCATTGTGTCTTACCTGAAAATTTAAAATTTCTTTTTTAAAGATGATTTTAAAAAAAAGAAGAGGAAACCAAAACTTCATTTTTGTTTTACAGCTGCTTCCAGATCTACGAGTCCCGTTTGTCCACTTCGAAAGCCATTGTCAACTGTGAGTATTGGTCATCTGTTTGCAGGACACTCCAGTCAGGTCCACTGTAACTGTTTAATTGTAACAGTCTCAGCATTTTTACCTTCCTGTAGATAAACTTAAGACAGTCATTGCTTTTTGTACATTAAGGAGGTGGGATAAATTTCAGTCAGGTTATAGGATTGATCCTCCTTGGTGGACCAATTCTCTTTTTAATAAATTTTTAAAAAATAAAACCTGTTAATTTTATTGCCTGAACTCTTCAAAAAAGGGGGAATGATTTTACAGTGTATAATGACAGAGAAAATAGATATTTGATTTGATGTGTATGATTATTGATCGGTTTATAGTTATCCCTGAGTGGAATGGATGACCTCCACAACAAGCTATTGGCCGTCACGGATGAGGTGTGTGAAATTATTGGCCGAGTGAGTTCAGCTAACCTGATGTCCTTTGTGTCGGAGGAATATGACAGACTGCAGCATCTCTTGTTTCTAAGGTAAGTTTGTTTTATTTAACAAAACCACTACAGCTCATTAAGTTATTAATCATCGGCTATTGGATGTCAAACATTTGGTAATTTTGACATATAGTCTCAGAGTCTACATTTTTCCATTAGTAGCAAGGGATCTTTTGTATGCACCATCCCACAGACAGGACAGCTCATACCACAACTTTAGATATACCAGTCGTGGTGCACTGGCTGGAATGAGAAATAGCCCAGTGGGCCCACCGATGCAGATCGATCCCAAACTGATCGTGCATCAAGCAAGCGCTTTACCACTGGGCTAAGTCCCACCCATGTTTTTAAGGTAAAGTACTTAAAATGTTAGCGAGCATAAAACGTTTGCTAATTTAGCGAGGCCATACAAGATGCTAATATTTTATGAAGTTAAGTTTAAAGATATGTACATACAATAAACTAAAAATTTGGGTGATTGTTTTGTCATTGATTTATGCAGTACACAATGATGGTTACATGCTGTTGATTAAAGCAAACAATTACAATACATGTAGTTAGTATGCTCATTGCTGCAATTTTCTATTAAATTAAGTTGTCTGTAAACTGCATAACGTCAGGATTTATCAATCCTACAACTTGAGCTCTCTTTTTTCGGTGTTTGATTTGACAACCTCGCTAAAGTTGTCACTTTTTTATTTTGCTAAATTTTTAAAAACGGTAATATTTTATGATTTACAGTATATGGAATGGACTTTGATTATTACAGTTATTATGTTAAATCAAAATATTATACCTCCCTCTTATTAAATCAGGAATAATTTTGTTCAGTATCACATCAGAACTGGCTACTCAAGTTTCAGAAATCTGTATGCAATTTCTAAAATGATAAATAAGACTTGTTAATCAGTTTTTAAATCAGTTAGCAACCGTCACTAAAACAATTTGAAGACAGAATGTTCTCTGTGTATATGTGTTATTCTTGAGGAAACATATCCACTTTGATTAGTAATTTTTATTAATTTACAGAAAGAGAATTAAAGACAATGGAGTCATTCCTGCACAGTCCAAGGAGAGATTCCAGTCCAATCATAATGAACAACCCAAAGTCAACACGGCTACATCCAGCTATACAGACTACTCACCCGCTAGCTGCAAAACACCATCTTCTCAGACTAGCTCCAGAACCTCCTCTTTTCCAATCATCTGCAGTGCCCTCTCTTCTCCAAGTAACTATGGAAACTCCTCAAACTCCTCTTCTTCTGCTACCTACAGAGATCCCTGCCCCAGTGTTACTGCCGCGTTAACATCTGGTAATACGTCCGATGCTGGATCCATGCAAGACACATCTTCTTACGCTGGTCTGAAGACTCCAGGTTCCACTTCTATTGTCCGGTGGAAGAGTGCTCTAGACAGCTTAGGTTCTGATTCACCAGTTCCTTGTGGGGACAGCTTCTTCGAAGACGATGTTGAAATGACGCAAAGAAAAATGACGTTTATGAAAGGTTTTAGAAAGTCGCTTCCCAGTGCGACAGCAAACGGTTCAGTTTTGAACAGAAGTAACCATTCAGGTGTTAGTAATACAGGTCAAAGGGAGAATACGGAGAATGCTGGGGGTACAGAATATACTGATAGACACGTTGCTGAACGGTTTTCCGAACCTTTTAGTGTAGGAACTTCAAAAACTGCTGAATTCTCCGGTGCATTTTCAGAAAGTTTGGACAAGAAAAAATGCAATACTAGCTTGAATAATTCAGTTGACATCTTTAGTACAAGTGGAACTACAGACTATACCTTTGACTATTCTCTCTCAGAATCTCCAGTGATATGCAAGTCAAAAATTATTGCTCAGAGTAAGGAAACGAGTGTCGGTGATGACAAAGACTATTTTTCTGATGAACTTCCTAATATAGATGATTTTCAAGATGAATTTGAAGATGAATTGGATGCCATGGATGATTTACCCGTTATTAATGAATATACAAGACCGAATAGTAAGTGAGAACTTTTAATTGTTGGGGATATTATATTTAACATGAACTCTTTAGTAAGTTGTTTCTTGACATTTTTAATTGTCTGATATATGGAATTATTCATTTATTTTGTGTTCATTTTATTTGTAAATGGCAATGTTAACAGGGCTAGCTCTGGCACTCGCCAAATTCACCAATTGCGAATTTTTAAAGCAGTTGTCGAATTTTATTTTAATTTGGCGAAATAATTTCAGGTAATTGACATTTTAAAGAAAATATTTGTTGATTTCTTTAAAAAAAAAAAAAAATTAATAGACAATTTGGCGAAATGTTTTGCTTACCCAGAGCTACCCCTGGTTAAGGAAACATTAATAAAACAAGGACCACGAGAACTGCCATATGAAATGTATAATCTTTCTGTTAAAAAATTACAAAATATACGCTTATGTCCCCAAAATTCAGAGGAGTTATAGTTCTATGAATTTATTTAAGAAATAATACTTCCTGTTCTATAATTTTTTAGATATATATATATTTATGTATAATTAGTTTACAGGTTAACTGGAGGGGACTATAGGTCCATCTGTCTGTCTGTCCCACAGTCTGGACTTTTTTTTCGCAATGCCTATAGATATTGAGCTGAAATTTTGTGTATAGCTTTATCATATACAGTTTAAGATCAAGTTTGATTTTTCATCTGTCCATTTTTAAAAGAGTTATGGCCCTTGAACTTAGGAGATATAAAAATATGGTGGGGCCGGAGGGAAGATGTTTTGCTTTAGCAATACTTTCAGAATGCTTGTTTTCATCAGACATTAAATTAAAAAAAAATACTAATGAAGAGTACCAGAGGAAAACTTACACAAGTAAAATATTATGATGTTATATTTTTAGAACTATCTACAAGTGTTACAAAGGAAACGTTTCCCAATAACAAACAACAGCAGCTGAAACCGGTGGCACAGTTAGCTGATTCATGTGAGTTTGATTTGGATGTTTAGAAAATGTTTAAACAAAGATAAAGGACAAAATTTACAAAGCATGTTTTATTTTTTCTCCAGTGTAATCACATATATTTACAATGCTTAAACACTTGTGTTTAAGAAAAACAGGCTTCGTAAATTGAGGGGAAGGGGGGCAGTTAAAGGTAGGGTCAACTCAGACAAGAGCCTTATGTGGGGAAAAATGCATACCCGGACCACCAACACATACTGATACTTTAGCAAATGAAAAACACGTAATTTTAGAGTTAATGAAAAAAAACATGATTATTCCTGCTAACTGGGGGCAGCCATTTTGTTTCGTTTTTATGACGTCCGGTGGGATAGCTTGGGGTGAAGTGACGTCAGCTCCTGACCATCTCCTGTATGTACAGTGTAAACAAAAGCAGTAATTTTCGACAAGGCGCTTTTCTTTGATCAACCTGACTTGTAAAACAGCATAAATGACGTAATAATATAATAAACTATTTAACTAAATATATTTCAAGTTGCATTAACGGAACAAAATGGGGTTATAGTATTTTTTTCTGTTAAATAATCCAAAGGAAAAATGTACACTATTACGTTGGAGCAAAAACGACAACCCACGATACCGAAGTGATAATTTTCTTTTCTTTGGGACTACGTAATTGGTCAGTTCCGTGGTTTTAGATGGAAAAGTCTGCTTAATCAATAGTTTTACAGAACTATTTACAGTAATAAACCATGTCCATTACAATTTTAGGGCCGACAGGTAATATTCCACAATACCAGTATGTATTTTTGTGTCTAGACAGCGTCAATTAATTGGCTCGTCTGGTTACCAATCAAATACACACCTGCCAATCAGGAATCACAGGTAGAAGCAACTAACAGCATAGACCAATTAACTAAGAAAACACTCCGTGTATCATTTCAGTACATAGGTTAATGCATGAACAAAACATTGTTAATTGTTTCGACTTGTTGTGTAGCCACTTTGACAATGGTATTTTATTTTGTATTGAAAAAGAGTATATATAGTGCTGGATATACTTATTGCTGGCTTACTGGGATGTGTATTATTACAGAACATTGCAATGTATGACTATTTATCATCCCGCAAAAACCAGGTAGATTGTGTTTCTCTAGTTCTAAGGCTCATTCCTGACGTTACGCATTAAGTATTACATAACCACCAGCTCGCCAGAGGGCGTACTCAATGAGATGGTACAAAATGGATGCGCCCGTTATATATAATAGCCGTCACATTTAACCGTTTTATTAATTAACTATACGATTATATGTGTTGATATTAAGCAATAATGTGCATTATATATCATTGAATATGCATACCAGGCCAAATGCCTTAATTGTCCTCTCCTTTAATGAGGTGTCAGTATTTACATAAAGATAAAAACAAGGTTTTTTTCATTTAAATGTTTTTTATATATGTAAAAAATCTCATACTAAACAACCATGTGACACCAACAATTCATCTAAATTCTGAATTGCATATTACATGTATCACTATTCTATGTCTTCGTTTTTCAGCAAACTATGAGCCGACATTCGCGGGTTCGGACAAAGATGATGGTTCGACTGGAGAGTTTGATGGGAACACTTTTCCTCACAGCCGCGAGATGCACAAAGTATTCCGCCAGGTGTTTGGTCTGCGTGACTTCCGTTCCAACCAGCAGCAAGCAATGAATGCTGCAATGCTCGGCCACGATACCTTCATCATTATGCCCACTGGTATGATGTCTTGTTGCATAGTTTCATACTGTAGAAATGAAAAGACACTGGAATTCCAGATTTTAGTGTCACTCGAAATATCATTAAATTCATCTTAAGTCTGTATTTGTTGTATTCCATTTGAAAACATGCACCAATAATTCTTAATTGTACATATTTGAAGTTGTCATCTTTTAAAATGTTGATTGGTCTTGTGACCATTCGGTAAAAACAGTCTTGCCCACTGTAAATTTTAAATACTGTTCACTTGATCGTTTTATCATCAAAAAAGAATTACCATTCTCAGTATTATTGACACATGAAGCTTCCTGCTAACCTAAACTACCATTATCCATTTATTTTGATGTCTGGCTTGCCCAGGAAAGCATGTTTGGATAAAGGCACAAAAGAAAGTGACAAGATCTTGTGATAACAAGGTTGTGGTATGTGCTAGCCTGTCTGTAGGGAATTGCATATATAAAAGATCTCTTGCTACTAATGGAAAATTATATAGCAGGTTTCTTGTAAGACTGTATCGGAATGAATCATTGTGCTTTAGCTGTGATGTTAAACAAAACAAACTTTCACTTTGTGTGATGTTGTAGGTGGAGGTAAAAGTCTGTGCTACCAGCTGCCTGCCCTGCTGTCAAGTGGAGTGTCTATAGTTATCTCCCCTCTCAGAGCGTTGATACAGGACCAGGTGCAACGACTCTCATCACTAGACGTAAGTGATTTGTTTTAATATTTAATTATCAGTATGTACAGTACATTTTTATGGTTTTTCTCAATGTGGAATGAAACATTTTTAATGGTATCAGAGGATTTCTTTTTTATACATAACTAGATCTCTTAATCTATCATGCATTTTTCCTGTTACAATGGACTGGCTAAAATGTGCTGTTATGACCTTGGTAATTTCTAAGTTTTCTCATCCAAAAAATCAATACATTTTAATCTCAGCCTGCTTGACATTTCTGAATAGCATCAATTTGTTTTGCATTCTGCAACCGTCATGCACTCAGTTTTATTGCCATGGTAGGAAGAAACAAAATGATATCATTTGAATTCTGACAAATTAAAAAAAACCCAGGAGCTGTTTTATTTTCTTTCCTTTGCCAACTGGAAAAAAAAGAAGGTCTGCTGACCTTCACTCTTGTCAAAATAGTTCCAAGTATAATATGGGGGGGGGTGGGGGGGGGTCTAAATTACATTTTTCAGGTGACCAGGATGATAAATGGGCAAACGATAAAGCATATTGGTTGACATATCCTTGAAATGCAGGTGTTTTGTGTGAAACTCATCATGGTGTCTGTGTTTCAGATTCCAGCAGCTCACCTGTCGGGTGAGATAGATCAGACCGAGGCCAGTCGTGTTTACTCTCAGCTGTACATGAGAGAGCCGGGGATCCGACTTCTGTATGTGACGCCCGAGAAGGCAAGTTAAACTCGCCATACGCTGCATTCATTATGTTGACAGTATAATATAACAGCATTAAACAACTCAAAAGCAGAGTAAGATTCAGGGCATAATATTTCTCGCAAAAACCACCGTGCTGTTTGCATGTCAGTCACACAAATAAATTCACATGAACTGAAAGTCTGTTACGTGGTGAACCATTGTATTCTAGACTAGAGAGGTGCAGACTGGAGAATCACCATTGGGGTTTTCACGTATTACAACAATCCATATATCAAGGCTATTTGTTGCCCATGTCATTATTTTGTATAAATTGCTGTGGGTGAAACAGCCCACTGATGGCAGTTTTGAGCCTGCTTACAGCATACATACAGACTTTTGCAGCATACAAACATGACCAAATGGTTATTTTTCTGTATGTAGAAATTTGAAATGTTAAAAACTGGCACATACTATACACAAACATTTTGCCGTCGTTGAGGAGCTTTACCAATGGCATTAATTTTTATGCAGTGGCAAAACATTTTGTCAGTGGTGGTTCCTATATCTTAACAACATCAATTACCTTTGGTGCCATCCTTAAGTTCAAGTCCTGATATATTCCAAAGAATGTCCTACACTGATTTTTAGAAACTTGATGCACAGAACATCATCAGTAAAATTGAAACAATAGTACCTCATTGCATATCATTTTGCTTAAAATACTTTTTGAATTATGGTGTTTGTCAAAGCTGTACTACATAATTCACATACCCTGGACATTTGGTTATGTGAAAATCATGAGAACAGATTTCTGGTGATAAAAGTTTTTTTAAATAAGGTCCTCTACCTATTTATAATTTTATGGTGATCGGGGTTTTATTATATACCCATTAAATCCTGTTAATGTACGTGGACTACCAGACATTAAGCTAATTTTAAAGCCTGCAAAATAATTTTTAAACAACAATAAAACATCAACAAATCCACTCTCCAAGTTTATTACTTTGATGAATTTTAAAGGTATTTCGTGGTTTTTCTCGTCATGACCAGTCTTACATAAATCAAGCTCCTGCTATATAAATTTCTATTTAAAATGAACATAATGTTTTCATATTAGTTGTTACTTGTCCATCAAGTGCTAGAACATTTTGAACATGTCATGGCTTGTTTTACAGCTATCTAACAGCAACAAACTGTTGAGTGTTCTTGATCATCTCTACGGTCGTAAACTGCTTGACAGATTTGTCATCGATGAGGCACACTGCGTCAGTCAGGTAACCAACTTTAGTTCATAATCTGTCTTATCTTCACAAACATGTAGCGTATTTGTTGCAGAATTCAAGTGTTTATATCACAGATGCAGGGAACATTTTGAGATATCGCTACATAATTGTAAAATGTTAAATAACAGTTGCTACCCACTTTTCAATGTATCAACAACTGTCATTAATAAAAACAAATTGAAACAAAATGTTCTCTAAGATGAAGGAAATGTTTTATTTAACGACGCATTCAACACATTTTATTTACGGTTATATGGGTCAGACATATGGTTAAGGACCACACAAATATTTAGAGAGAAAACCTGCTGTCGCCACTTCATAGGCTACTTTTTTCAATTAGCAGCCAAGAATCTTTTATATGCACCATCGCACAGACAGGACAGTACATACCATGGCCTTTGTTACACCAGTTGTAGAGCACTGGCTGGAACGAGAAATAGCCCAATGGGTCCACCGACGGGGATCGATCCCAGACCAACCGCACATCAAGCGAATGCTTTACCATTGGGTTACGTCCCACCCCTCTCTAAGATGAAAGTCACAGATATTATTTTTTAGCTTTTTATCTGATTTCGGGGGGGGGGGGGGGGGGGGGGGGTTAATGTATAAAATACAGTAAAATCTTGTTACCTTGAATGTGGAATCATTGAACATACCACTACCCTTGAACATAGAACGTAGTCTCAAATTATTGTTTATGTAAACCCTTTAGTTGTGGATTGAACAATCCATCATATCTTTTGTCAGGTACAAGTCTTTTGTCACTCTAGTATATAAAAAAATACCATTGCGAAATCAACAATTTTTATGTACACTTTTGGGAGAGTAATAAAGGAAAAAGAAACCTCTTGTGCAGATATCAACAGTTGTGAACACACTCTTCTGGGGTTTTATTAAACAAGTCTTTTTTTTATTATTATATTTCAGTGGGGTCATGATTTCCGCCCCGATTACAAGAAGTTGTCCGTGTTACGTGAGAAGTTTCCTGGAGTCCCTGTGATGGCTCTCACTGCAACTGCGACGCCGCGGGTCCGCAAAGATATCATTCACCAGCTGAGAATGACGAATCCTAAATGGTACGTATACTTGAAGAGTGATCACATTTCAGATCAATAGTTGGTCGAGGTCTACCGTTACGCGATATGTCAGTAATGGAAATTCTAAGTGTTGTTTGGTGTGTGAGATCATGTTGTCTTCCCCCACATTTATTTCGTAATGGAAAAAGAAAAGTAATAAAAGTCCCATATTTGAGGTCATAAGATAACATGTTTTGTGATTGATCAGTTAAAAAAACAATAGATTTTAGCACTATTCAAAAACTTTTTCAAAACCTGCTGTTTACTGCAATTTGTGTCTTGTATAATTTTGATATGCTTGTTAAATTTAAAAAAAACATTTAAAAAAATAAAAAATTGACCTGATAAATTGACCTAACAGGTTATTAAATAATATTTTGATGTTTTATATAAACCCAATGGTGAGAACATCATGCGTTATTTACGATATGGCATGGCCATAACACACATACATGTCATTGATGTAAATATTTACAACTGGCTTCTACTAGGTGATGACCCAGTTGCCACAGCTGAACAATCCAATAAAGTAAATATGATCTAAATGATTGCTCTATGATGTATAGGTTAACCTGAAATTGATTGCTCTGTGATGTATACGGTACATTAATCACAAGTGCCATAAATATATTTTAGTTAGAAAAAACATTTGAATATATTTTAAACCTGATTTTTGTGAATACATAAAAATTAGAATCCTACATTCATGTACAGTTAAAAAAATATCCAACGTATACATTTTGAGCAGTATCCCAGTTGGATACTAACATTTCAAAATCTGGTATCCCACCTGAGAATTTAGTATCCAACTTAAATGAAATTCATAAATAACATCGTAACAAACTTGGATGACACTGTTCTCGTTCCCAGTCTATTGCTATGCTGCAAACAAAATCACGGAATTTGTGAAATTCACAATCAAATGGAATCGGCAAAAAGATTTGCTGCATCTATTTTTGAGTAATACTGACATAAATTAATATTTAGCAGTAATCTATAAGTGTTTCTGACATTACTAATGATAAACCTACCAGTATCAATTTTCTGCAGATGTGGAATCAATATCTCAAATAAAATTTAAAGGGAGGAAACATCTAACAAAAACAATAGCGACTTAGCGGTTCCCAGGCTATTGCTACACCGCTATTGCTCCAGTGTAGCATTAGACTGGGTACGAGTTGGGGGAGATATTGTTACGACATAGCATTAGACTGGGTACAAGCTCGAAAGTACTGTTACTTAACTTCACCAGTAAATAACGACTTTCATTGTTTCAGCAAAAAATAAAAACGCAGGATTAAAAAAAAACCCCATTATATGGTATTTTTGTGGGATACTGGGTTCTTGAAGTCTGGTATCCAAAATTAAATTCTGGTATCCCCGGGATATTGGGATACTGTTAATCTCGAACACTGCAGTTTGTCTTATTCCACAGAACCATTACAATATGGAGCTGTTGTCTGCCTTTTTTGTTTTGTTGTTTCTATGCAGTTGTTTGTTAAATGTTCCAATATATGTGTTGTGCAGGTTTATGCAGAGTTTCAACCGTCCCAATTTGAAGTATGTTATTCGTAACAAAAGGCCACAGAATGTGACCACGGACGTTATCCAGCTCATCAATGACATGTTTCCTGGAAAATGTGGAATTGTTTACTGTTTATCCAGGTACATATTAATTAGTTCTACACATGTATATATTAATTACAGTTCTGTGGCAATTTTGTTTCTTTAATTGCCACAACCAACATTTTTCGTTTGTTTGGACATCACAAACATACTTGAAGATAACAAGAAGAATGGCGAGTCTGCAGTATTTTCATTTCGATATGGGACTACTTGATACAGTCGTGCTCCACTCTTGTGTCTTTCTTGACTTGGGTTCTCGGGTACAGGGATAGATTAGTGAGTGTAAAAGCATGTCTATACACTGATAGGTCGTGTACTTTGCATTTTTGAGTCTCTAACTGCTCCAAGCTCCCGAGGCCATCTGGCAATTGCATCTGAAAATGAGAGGGTGAAGCCATCTTCACTACACTACAGTTTTAGACACATCATACAAACCTGTGGCAAAGAGACGTCCACATTCAATCACTTCTTATTTTTGTGCTTATATCCAATCCAAGTTCAAGCATCCTGTCTTGGGCACACCTCAGCTACCTGGGCAGTCTGTGAAAGCGGTTAGTGAGAGAGAAGTTGGTGTAGTGGCTTTGTACCTACCTGTTGAATCGTTAAGCTTGATCTAGGTGAGAGCCGGTACTGGAATGTGAACTCTGTACCTACCAGCTTTAGGTGGGGGTTTTTGGGGGGGTTGGGGGGTTGTCCTGAAGATTTCTAGCATTCCTGTGCAATAATGTTATTAACAACTGCTGAAGTGTTTTTGGGCACAGTGTTTATTGCCTTACCTTTGGTGCTACCTAAAGACCCTGGATGTAACTTTAACACAACCGAGGTCCAGTGACCTGAGAACCAATAAGCTTGTCTATAACTAAACCAGTAAGCTTGTTTATATCCAAACCAGTAAGCTTGTTTATATCCAAACCAGTAAGCTTGTTTATATCCAAACCAGTAAGCTTGTTTATATCCAAACCACACCAATAAGCTTGTTTATATCCAAACCAAACCAGTAAGCTTGTTTATATCCAAACCAAACCAGTAAGCTTGTTTATATCCAAACCACACCAATAAGCTTGTTTATATCCAAACCAAACCAGTAAGCTTGTTTATATCCAAACCACACCAATAAGCTTGTTTATATCCAAACCAAACCAGTAAGCTTGTTTATATCCAAACCAAACCAGTAAGCTTGTTTATATCCAAACCAAACCAGTAAACTTGTTTATATCCAAACCACACCAGTAAGCTTGTTTATATCCAAACCAAACCAGTAAGCTTGTTCATATCCAAACCAAACCAGTAAGCTTATCTATATTCAAACCAAACCAGTAAGCTTGTCTATATCCAAACCAAACCAGTAAACTTGTTTATATCCAAACCACACCAGTAAGCTTGTTTATATCCAAACCAAACCAGTAAGCTTGTTCATATCCAAACCAAACCAGTAAGCTTATCTATATTCAAACCAAACCAGTAAGCTTGTCTATATCCAAACCAAACCAGTAAGCTTGTTTATATCCAAACCAGTAAGCTAGTTTACATCCAAACCAGTAAGCTTGTTTATATCCAAACCAGTAAGCTTGTTTATATCCAAACCAGTAAGCTAGTTTACATCTAAACCAGTAAGCTAATTTACATCCAAACCAGTAAGCTTGTTTACATCCAAACCAGTAAGCTTGTTTACGTCCAAACCAGTAAGCTTGGCTATATCCAAACCAGTAAGCTTGTTTGTATCCAGCTTCATGTGTTATTCAGGAAGGAGTGTGACAACGTGGCCAGTCAGCTCCAGAAGAACGGCGTCCAAGCCATGTCTTACCACGCTGGTCTCGCCGATGCTGACCGCACCTCTGTCCAGGAGAAATGGCTGTACGGAGATAGGTGTAAGGTGGGTATTATTTATTTTATTACCCCAGCAGGCACTCATAATGGGGAAAATAAAAATCATAATTTCTCACTGAGAAATTATCATGCATTGGTCTAACGAACAATACTATTGAATGATATGACACTTACAAACCAATGACCTTGTCGGTATTAAATATGACGTCATCACGATTTGGCAAACACACAATGACGTCATGCAGTTTAAAAGAGTGTCTGTTTTTGGTGTTAAATTTACCGGTATAACAAAATGTCATTTTAATGCAATTCATTATAGATTTTGTACCAGAATAAAGAGAACTTTTGTTTTTGAAAATTATCTATGAACGTGATTAAATTACAAAATTATAGCAATACTCAACAGTGTATAAAGTGGTTTATATCATTTGTACACATGTACGTGTATATGTGTGTCGAAAATAAAGGCTTTTTGAGAAAACAAATACCAGGTAGCTCAGGTAATAAATAGAATAACAAACTCGACACCAGTTATTATCAGATTTATGTCTCTCGTGAAATAATTTTCACTTGTCACTTGCTAAAGCTTGTGACAACTGAAAATTATTTCACTCGGGACATAAATTTGATAATAACTGGTAACTCGTTTATTATCCTCTATTTATTATATATATAAAAATTGCTGTGAGAAGAGACATTAGCATGGCTGTTAACTGTCCGTCGTGAGACGGATTTCCGTCGTCAGAGAAATTGTGGAATTATTTTTTCAGTCAGGTTTTTTTTTTTTTTTTTAATGAGAATCACTTCGGCCGTTTTCGGTTTCCGTAATGTCAACCCGATCGCTTCAGACGTTTTCTTTGCCCCACTGACCCCCTTTAGGGACCCATCCCAGGGTATAAACTACTATACATTTTGGGGCCGTTGAACGGCCCAATTCCCCTAACGTAAATTCCCAATCCAATATCAAACTTTTCCCCAATTAGACCCTTCAACCCAACAGTTTCCCAATAAAGATTCCCAAAGTTGCTCTTATCGTGGACACTTTAACTCATAAAAATGTTTACAAATTTAGCTAATTGTATATATTTTTAAAAAATGACATCGAAAAAGTTTCGTTTTGGTTTTCCGATCGATTATGAACACGTGACGAACAACTCTGACCTGGATATGCAAATTAGGTGTATCCTGTTTTGATACAGTCTGTTGTATCGTAGTTTTTAGTAATAATGCCTACATTGTCTGATATAATATATTTTTGGTAGAAGAATATAACGTTTTGTTTTAATCCATCCATTTGCGTTAACACATATTTGGGATTTACAGACGTAGAAAGTAAAAGTATTGACTTAATGTGCATCCTGCACTACCATTTGCTATGCTATTTTAAGCAGACGATCTTATTTTGTAAACAGGTGTGTACATATGTTTCGTACTTTTTTTTCAGATATTTTATTATTATTTAAAAAAAATTTAAAATCATGTTTGGTACGGTTTTTGTAATTAAACCCCCCTAAAAAAAAACGTTACTACAGTAGTAGTAAATTAAGTGAAAAAAAAACCCCTAATTTAAATGTGCTACTCACTCCCTTTGAAGTAATGGCCGTACCCGATGTCACACCATGTGACGAACAGCACGTGCGAGTTTGAACACTGTTACAATGTAATAGTTCTGCTGGGAGATTATTAGATTGCGTATTATAGATATTGAGACTTAATAAAACTGATCCGGTGAACAATTAACATTTACCGACCAGTGGTATGTTACTTCTTTATTATTTACGATTGAATAATGGGGTCATTCGAGAACTACTCAACGTGCACTAAGGAGAGTAGGAATTATGGGATGTGTGACAAAACGTAATTTGGGGGGGGGGGGTTGTTATTGTGCAACATAATGTTAATTAATAAAGTATGCAACCAGTCATTGCCGTTTTATTTTAACATATATGTATTACTAAAGACCCCAAAGTAAAATATGACATGGTCACAAAACATTACACGAGCGAGAGGGGTATTAAAACTGCAAGATTTTGCATTACGTATTGTTAAATGGACACAAAGATCAACAGAGGACTATTCAACGTTAGCGTAATGCAGTATCAGACATTGGCTTTTACCCCAATTTTTAACGACCATAATGAATTTGCGATAAGACTACGGCGACCCGATGTAAATGTATTTGAATATTTGATTTGCCGTCCATTAGCTGGCGGTCAAGCCCAAATAAATAATATCAAGTAATAATGCAAACTTTAAAAAAATGTCCGTAGCTTGTGAAAGAACACCCCAGCAAATGTTAGCCTAATAGGACTATTTTTTATTAATATAGGTTCACTGCAGGACCCATCAAATTAATGTTTTTGTCCAATAAAAAAAATAATAACAGGGTTTGGGTTGGGAAAAATACATGTTTAAAGTGGACTACAATTGTCATGTAAAACACTACCATTTTGAATGGTGATATAATCATGGCACTGACATCCGCCATCTAAACCCCCAACCAGGGCAATGCCCTGTACCTTGAAATTTCAGTCACAACATTTTACTTTTGTTAACAGCCATGCATTAGTCCACTAACTAATATATACTGTTTTATATAATATTTGTTATCATCCAACTTCACATGTTATTAAACTACTGAACTGTAGATGGTGGTGTTTTATATAATATTTGTTATATATCTATATATTTTTTATTATTTGCTTTAAATCTTGAAAATAATTTGTCATGATATATTATTGCATTGGAACCGGTTCACACTCAAATGCATATTTTTGTTAATGTGTCAGGTAAATGCAAATTTAAGAGATCACACTGCAAACAAGATATCACATCAATTACACAAAAGAAGTGAGCATTTGTTTTGACAGTCGAACAAGCTATACACATTTGGTTAGTTGGTAGTAATTTCCTCCTTTTATGCAGAGCACAACACATATGACAAGGTGTTGAGCAAACACTGCAAATCTAGTGAGTGTGAAAAGCAATAACTCATACAGTGTTAATTTGACATGCATTTGTTTTAAGTTTTTGTAACAGATGATTATTACATATGTTTTGTTTTGTATTTTATTCTTGTTGAATTACTGGTTACAAATATAATACGTCAGTAATTATTGTGCTAGTATAACAGGCATATTTTTTGCATTAATATCTCATGATTTACAGATAGTTATTTGTTTATTTATTTTATTTATGTATGTATTTTCTTTATTAATGCCTATTTCAGGTGATCTGTGCAACAATAGCATTTGGAATGGGCATTGACAAGCCTGACGTGCGATTTGTGATCCACTATTCTCTGCCCAAGTCTGTGGAGGGTTACTACCAGGAGGCGGGCCGTGCAGGACGAGACGGGCTACTGGCTCACTGCATCCTCTTCTACTCGTACCAGGACTGCAAGAGGCTCAGGAGAGTCATAGAAAGTAAGCGATATGCTGTTTTATTCTGTTGTTTTTTATATGAGGACTGATACGGGTTTCAAAACGTATTGAATGCGAGGTGGATACATTTTTTCATAAGTTGTAAGGTAACATCTATCAGATAGGAGTGTAGTATTCTATTTCATACATATCCTAAAAAAAAAAAACCAAGTTTTTAAAATAAATTTAAACACCTTTTCCAGCTAAAACTCATTTACAGCACCTGCAATAAACTTGTGTGTCACAAAGCAGTCAGTTTCAGATTAATTTATATGTCACAGAGCAGTCAATTTTGATTGTGATTAATTTATTGGATGGTATGGCTCTGGTGATGGTCATTACCGTATTTGACCGGAAATAAGCCCAGGGGGCCAAGACAACTCATTGTGAGCTTGGCATGGGGTGGGCTTATTCCCAGACAAGGGGCCAGTTTTGTTGAAATTTTTTTTAATAATAATAATAAAAATAAATAACAATATTTAAATGAACTAGGAAAAAAACAAAAAACGTTCAGTAGCACATCTATTAATTAGTGTTCCATTTGTTATTAATAAATAATAATTGTTTATTAATTAAATTGTTTTTTTTTTTACTAGTATCTAATTATCAGAAACACACCTATGTTACAATTACTTACCAGTGCTGTTTATTTACATCCAAAATTTAATGCTGAGAAGACTTAAAACACCAGCAATTAACAACAAACTCAATAGCCTATACACACGTTTCTGACACGGGCAGCTAGCTTACACTGCAAAGAATTGTCAATCTAAGGTCATTGTTCTTAGCCAATCAGAATACGGTATTTGCTTAATTAGCATTAACTGCGGACCCAGTGTGGTGGTAAAAATAGACACTGGTTTTTAGTTCATACTTGGCTTGGATACTTCAGAGAAATACTGCAGGCATGAAATTGAAAACAATGTTACACACTGTTATTGTTAGACTGCTAAATCTCACTGGTGGTAAAATATTGTGTTACATTTGTGTTTAATTATCTGCAGGAGGTATGACCTTTTAAATGAACTTTGAGCAAACTTGCAATTTCATGTTATTTATAAGGTGACGAAGTTGGGGGTGGGCTTATTTACGAATGAGGGCCTAATTTCTTAAATGCTATCAAAACAGAGGTGGGCTTATTCAAAGACATGGGCTTATTTCCGGTCAAATACGGTACCTAGGACCAGTCAATCACATAGCTTCGAGAGCCCATGATTTCTTGAGATCAAATAATTGTTCTCTGGTGCAGTTTTCACCTAAAGTTATTGTATTTATATTGAATCACTGATATCTCAAGCTTGTTGATGCGAACCCGTTAACAGCTAGATTATTAAGTTTGACTGTTTTTATATATACTGATGGAAAGAAATAAGGGAACACATCAAATTGTAGACCAAATTTAATTCACAACTAGCATAGTAATGTCTGTATTTCATACCAAGTTGTAATGCGGGATTGTATGTCTGTAGTGTTGAATGTGCTGCCTATATGTTCCCAGTCAACGTCTGACAGTATGAATTGATTTTTGATGCAGTCATTATTAGTTGTTGCTATCTGTTTGATCCTTTATTTCTTTCAATCATTATATTACTTTTCATTTTTCTTCAGTGGACAAGAATGCGACGTACGAGTCGAAGCGGGTTCACATTGACAACCTGTTCCGCATGATTCAGTACTGTGAGAATGTGGCCGATTGTCGCCGTGCGCAGATACTCGGTTATTTCGGAGAACATCACTTTGATCGAGAAAAATGTGCTCAGTTTAAGGGTTCCATCTGTGACAATTGTCAATCAAAGGTTTGTTTTTCTAGATTTGTTTTCTTTGTAAAAAAAAAATATATATATATGTTTTAAGAAAACAATTAATGTAATGTGACAAGATTGTAAATTGTAACTGTTTTGTGGTATACGTTCTTGTGTATGGCAAACTCAATCATTAAACAAGAATCAGAAACATTGTCTGTGACTTTCTGTATATTTACTTCAGTCATATTTCAAACTGCAAGATGTAACAAAGGAGTTTAAAGATATTGTAAAACGTCATGTTTACCGTCTTTGTTTTTATATGACTATTATTTGTGTAGATATTTCATATTAACCTGTGGTGTGTGACTGTTCAGTCAAGTTTTAAACTGCGAGGTGTAAAAGATGACTAAAGTTATTGTAAAATGATGTTATGTTTACATTGTTTATATGAGTATTATTTGCATAAATATTTAATATTAACAGTGTCTTTATTTTATATGAATGTTATTTGTGTAACTATTTAATATTAATCAATTGCATGTGATTCTGTTTAGTCGAGTTTTAAACTACAAGATGTAACGGATTAGTATAAAGTTATTGTAAAATGTTGTAATGTTTATGTTGTTTATATGAGTATTATTTGCATAAATATTTGATATTAACCGGTGTCATGTGACTGTTTAGTCGAGTTTTAATCTGCAAGATGTAACAGCTGAGTATAAAATGATTGTAAAATGTTTATATTGTTTTATATAAGTAATATTTTCGTAAGTATTTAATATTAACCTGTGGCGTGTGACTGTTTACTGTTTAGTCAAGTTTTAAGCTGCGTGATGTGACGGAGGACTGTAAGGTGATTGTCAAATGTGTCGGCGATCTCACCAGTACCAGACGAGCCAACTACACCCTGCTGCATTTTGTGGAAATCTTCAAAGGTAAATATAACACCGGAAACATACCACTACATAGCACAGTGTGACTTAGTGATGTAGTTCGTTATGACTATTTTTAGAGAGATTCAAACACCTGGTGACACAGTCATAATATGCTGACTGGAGACCATACTTAAAGTCCAAATAGAACTTTTTAAAAGTGCCAATGCGAGTCTTTTGCTGTGTCCATTTGTTTTTAACACTGCTGATGCTACACTATTTATGCTCTATTCTGTCTCTGACATAAGATAGGTCTGACATGCAGTCAGCTGCTAGATCAGTATCATTTGATTCACAGGATGGAATGTAGCTGAATGGTAGAACACTTGTTTTATGTGCTATGGGTCGTAGGATCAATCCTTGTTGGACCCATCATGGCTTTCATCTTGCCTGTGCTTCATAGCTGGTATATAAACACAATGGTATTTGGCAAAATTAACATGAATGTTCCCTTGCTGCTAATTAACAGGAGTAGACTGTGCAGGAGTTAAGCTGAATTAAAGCCAAATGTGAATCAAATTATTCATTTGCCAAAAAGCAAATTCAGAAATTGCTTGCCATTTGTAAATCTGTTGTCATTTTAGTTATTTGGCTAACTGAATCTTTAATTTGCCTACGGTCCAGTTTAAAACCTTGTTAGTGGCTGTCATGGGTTTGCTCTCAGATAAGAGTGTTGATTTAACCAGGATATGTTTAGACACTAGACAGCCAGAGTTAAAAAATGTGCTGGGGAGTTATAATTCCTTTTTCTTTGATTCATTGAATGTGTTTAATTTACCAGGCTCCCAGAACACGAAGATCATGGAGGCCGGACATAACCGACATCCTCTGCACGGGCGTGGGGCTGCGTACAGCCGACAGGATGCGGAGCGACTCTTCCACAAGCTGGTCATGGACGGGATCCTCACTGAAGATCTGCAGATAACCACCCAGGATTACGCCGTCTGCTACATCCGACTGGGACCCAAATCCACGGCGCTGTCACAGGGCAAGTTGAAGGTACTGCGTTCAGTTAATTGGATTTGGATTTTTATTTAGGTCTACCTTTTTTTTAAAAGTTATTGTTACCCTAATACCGGCGTCGTGGTTAAGCCATCGGACTACAGGCTGGTAGGTACAGGGTTCGCAGCCCGGTATCGGCTCCAACTCAGAGTGAGTCCTTAAGGACTCAATGGGTAGATGTAAGGCCACTACGCCCTCTTCTTTCTCACTAACCAACTAACCCACTGTCCTGGACAGATAGCTGAGGTGTGTGTGCCCAGGACAGCGTGCTTGAACCTTAATTGGATATAAGCACGAAAATAAGTTGAAATGAATGAATGACTGGTTGGTTGGTTGAGTTCATGTATAACGACACCACATCACAAATATACACATCAGCTATCGAGAGTCAAACAAAGGTAAATATATAAATACTGTAGAATACTTTATTTTCGCGTGGAATTTATTTTCGCGTTTTTCGCGTGTGAATGAAATTCATGAAAATATATTCCACGCGAAAATAAAGGCCGACAAAAAAGAAGAAGAAAAAAAATGTAGTCTCGTTCAACTATACCACATTAGTTTCCGATGTACGAGGCTAGTAGTAACAAAGCGGTGCTCCCTCCTGTCACGGAACAAACCACAAAACACAAAAACTGTTTAAAACTTTAAATCAAGAACACGATGATAAGTACATACATTATAATAAAACTAACACTAAAAAGCTGTATGCTGTTTTCCTTCGCATGTGCTAGCAATCAGTTCATTGGACAGAGTCTACACGTGTTCAACGATGGAAGTAAACATGCATTATCACAGTATATTAAAAATGTGGAAGTGAAAAAATCCGGAGTGGGCTATGTTCAGATGTTTCACAATTTTATTTTTATTTTTCGCAAAGGCCTGCAAGTCTGAAACCTGTTCGTATTAAATCTGTTTTTCCTTTCATAGCATCATGTGCGCGAATAAGCCACTGGGCATGAATGGGTTTAATCGTACTCAGACGTAAATCAACTTGCACTTTCTCCACAGAGGATTCTGAACCATTATCCTCCTGCTCTTCCATCTGGGACACTATTTCAGCAGAAAACCACTCCTGGAAACACCTTTTTGGTTCCATCTTATAGTTTTTATTGAGCGTTAAGTCCAGTGGCTGTAGCCGCAGCAGGAACAAAGACCACCTGAATGTGAGCTTTTTTCAGTTTGTCTAGCAATGTTTTACACTGGTGTGCCTTGTACACGTCAAAGATAGCAATACATCGTTGATCATCTGCCATCTTGAGATTTTTTCTCATTTTATCCATGTAAGGAATTACAATTTCCTCAGAGAATTCCAACATTGAATTTTCATTACTTCAGTGTGTAACATTCCATTCTTCCGGGAATTCTACACGTCGGTGACACTTGTCAGTTTTACCACCGTATATCACCTGTGGTGGGAGAAGTTCTCCAGCCATCGAGACAGCCAACAGGACTGTAATCTGGCGCTTGTCATCTTTGCCACTGATGGTCACTTGTTTGGCACCTTTTTCTTCAAATGTCCAATCGCCCCAGGTACAAGGTTGACACCGGTCTGGTCCCAGTTAATGATGAGTTCATCAGGGATGTTATTTTCACTTTTAGTCTTTTTCACACGTTTGATAAATTGTGATTTTAACGTTTCAAAATCACCGGGCACTTTTTTTACTCCTTTCGTCGTCCCTTTCCGTTTGACGTAGCCCATCCTGGATAAAAATGATTTCGACCAAGTGTTTGTGATTTGTAGTGGCCCACCAAACTCGCACAACTTTGATTGTTCAAGTTTCTTCACAATGCCGATCGCAGCACCGGTCATGGTGGCAGTGGTGATAACACCCCCATGAATCCTCACGCTTTTGACCCATTCCTTCACCAAGTCGTCGTACTTGCCAAGCATAAAGGGCTGTCCATGTTGACCTTTCGGCAATGACTTTAATGAACTGCCATCATTGGTGATCCTTGTCGTTTTTAAGTATATGACGCCTTTAAACTTCTAACAGTGCTTTCATTAAGTTTTTTACCCAGATCAGCAGTAAATTTGCGAGCCGCTCTTGTTGCTCCATGGTAACGGGCAATCTTAGCATGAGTTTCTTCGTCATGTAGACCGTAATCACCGCGTTTACGTTTTCTTAGGTTCACTTTACTAGTCTCTAGCTTCAAAAGACATCGCTTGTTCTGCAGACAAACATTCTTTAGGATTTGGTAAACCCAATAATTTTGGTTTCTGAACTGTGTTCAGCCACTTTAACAGCGACATTTTAGAACTTTATCAATGCAGATACAATTTCGAAATGAATGTACAGACCTTGTACTATACTCATAGTACACGTCGCTACTTTACTCTAAAGGTTTTGCCTGTTAACCAATCACAAACCGTTTTGAACTAGTATTTTGATGGCAATAAATATTGTTTCAATCAAACTTAAGTTACTGAGTACTAGTAGCTTGTGCCTTCAAATTTCGTTTCATTTGTTTTCAGTTTTTGTTTTTATAACAATTATACGGATTAAGAAAAACCACGCGGTAAGCACCTTCTGTAAGCTTATTAACTTGTAAACAATAAAGTCTTGATTGGTTAAAGCAGGAAAACTATTGTTTTATGGTTTCACAGTTTAATTACAGCAGATCTCTACTGTGTATAGCACTCTTGTGTACATGTAGGATTAGTTCTACAGATTAGTGTAACAACCAGCAAAACTAAGTTCCGTTTTTAAAACAAAATTATTGACATCTGTACTTTGTTTTTTTATTGATGGGGGTTGGGGGATTCGTGAAAATAAATGTTCGCGAATTGACCCATTTTCATTAAATTGCGAAAATTTGATCCCGCGAAAATAAAGTATTCTACAATATGATGTGCTGTTAACCAGCCAACTGATAAAACTAAACTTAACTGTTAGATTAGTTTCAAACCGAGTGTCTGCCAGCACGCTTTCTTAACTACATCTAATTGGGCTTCCAGTTTTTGTGGAAGACCTGGTGACTGAGTGGCCAAATGCCATGCCAATCAGTGTAGTGGGTTCAAATCCTGCCAATTGACACTTCGTGTTTATAAATATTTTTAGACTAAGATTATGAATTATGAACAGTGTTCTGGGATGTCATTACACTAACATTCCTTTCCTCTCTTGTGCTGTGTTGCCAGGTGGAGCTGCAGGTCCAAGGAAACAAGAAGAAGACTGAAACTGGCCGGATTGGGAAGCAGCCCGAGAGCGACCACGACAAACTTGTTGACGAATGTTACAACGAGCTGACGGCCGTTGCCAAGGATATTGGTAAACTCACACTGGCGCGGATCCAGGGGGAGGGAGGGGAAGGGGGTGGTGGGTCTGGATCCACTTCCCGCTCTCACACACATGAAGAAGAAAACAATCCAAATTTTAAAGTGCATTCTCTGCTAGTATACAACTTCCATTTAAGTCGTTGATTGTAGACCCCCTCCTGCACAAAATTCTGGATCTGCACCTGCAAGTGCTGGTCCAGAAGAATTGATCACTCTGGTGAAGTGGGAGATATTACCGGTACTTCAGGGTTTTTTATTGAGGGAAGAGATGGGGGATTTGCGAAAATAAATGCTCGCAAACTGACTTATTTTCATCAAATCGCAAAATATTTTTACCGCGAAAATAAAGTATTTTACAGTAGTCACCAATTAACCCGTTCACCCATTTCATAGATTTGTTTAGTATAATATTCATTTGTTGAGACTGCATATGTTTTCGTTTCTTTTTATCAATTTTTACATTGTAACAGCCATTAATTAACCCTTTTGTCCTTATGTTTCTTTAATTTACTATTCATTCTGTTGGGAGTTGTGTTTGTTCCTTAATGTTTCAAAGGGTTATACAGTGTCTTTACACATTTTGTTTTATGTTGTAGCCAAGAGTCGCCACATCGCCAACTATGCAAGTGTGTTTAATAGCAAAACACTCTGGGAAATGGTGGAAAAGGGGCCGAAAACCCGCCAAGAGCTGATTGAAAAGATTGATGGAATGACAGAGTTTAAAGTTAGCACCTACAATGCAGAACGCTTTCTTGATGTTACTGTCAAATACTCAGAGTTGTTCGAAAGTAAGTAATTCATGTCCTTAATGTCGCAGGCCCTAATTTCAGCCCGTACAAATGGACATTAAATTTCGTTAAATCTACAAACCTGTAACATGTATCTGGATATAGCTACAACAGAGTGAAACAAGAGTCAGTGACATTAAGACGGGGATATGCCCTCAAACATAAACTTGAACTCGTCTACATAACTGTTATTTCTCAGAAGTATGTGCATTTTTAAAAAATATGAATAATGAATTTTGTGGTATTAGAAACACCAGGATGACCAGAAATAATTTTGGATGTACGAAAATGAATAATCTAAATAATAAAATTTAAGTAATATATATATATAATTATCCAAAATGGCTGTACTAGTGAAAAGTATGCCATAGTGTTTAAAAACTAGGGTATGTCACTTTAAAAGGACATTCCTGAGTTTGCGCAATTTTTATGATGTTATCGACTAACAGAGACTTTTTAACGATTGTAATTACATATCAATTGTGTGTTCTGCATAAAATATTAGTGGCTGTATATTAAACGTGTTTCTGATCATTCTAATATTTGTACTAGGTTAAATTTCATTTTATTTCCTAAAATATTGTTTTTTCTTACGTACGAAATTATTTGAACACAAAATCCAGTTTGGGCTTCTTACAAATATTAAGACGACCAGAAACATATTGAATATACAGACACTGATATTCTAAACAAGAAAATATATTTAATATGTAAGTTTAATCGTAGAAATGTGTTATTAGTTGGAAACATCTTACAATGCAGCAAACTCGGGAATGTCCCTTTAATGATTAAAAATATCACTCTCATAAGCTCCAGGTGAGTGATTTACATTTTGTAGGAAAAACCTTGAGTAAAACTTACACTTATTGACAAAAAGAAGTTTTTAATAGCACACATTGAACAGTCATTGAATCAATATAATGGTATTCAAACACCAGTGCTGGCTGTTTAAAGCAGTTTCTTTTCAAACAACGAGCGGGAGGTTCGCTATTACCATATTTTAGGTGGGCAATGAAAAAAACTTTTAAAATAAAATTAAGGACGGTGAGAAGATATAGGCATTACTTTTCCAAGGGTGATGGTGTCGAAGGTGTCAACTTTTCCATTAAATTTTAATGTTAAAGTTTCACGTTTAGATCAATTTCTCATGAACTATCAAGTCCTAGGTCAGTGATTTTTGGTTAAAATTTACAGTTGACATGTGTATGTTCATCACAGTGCACCGAAACAGTTTATGGTAGGCGAGACATTTTCAAATATGGAGTAGGATGTAGCCCAGTGGTAAAGCGCTCACTTGATGCACAGTCAGTTTGGGATCGATCCCCGTCAGTGGGCTCATTAGGCTATTTCTCACTCCAGCCAGTGCACCACAATTGGTACATCAAAGGCCGTGGTATGTGCTATCCTGTCTATGGGATGGTGCATATAAAAGATCCCTTGCTGCTAATCGAAAAGAGTAGCCCATGAATTGGCAACAGCGGGTTTCCTCCCTCAATATCTGTGTGGTCCTTAACCATATGTCCGATGCCATATAACTTTAAATAAAATGTGTTGAGTGCATCGTTAAATAAATAATTTCCTTCCTTTTTCAAATATATTTTACTCTGGTTTTTCTTCTTCTTTAGCTGTCAAACATACTCCTCAGAACAGTTCTGAAAGTGGTGATGACAACTTTTCGCCCGAGTGGTCACCATATTTCGCTGGCAATACATCAAGCAACCGTGGCGGTGGAAAAAGAGGAGGGTTCAGAGGAAAGGTAGTTGTGGGTTTTAGCAATTACCTTCATGAAAATGGGGAATGTAAAGACTCTTAATTTGTACTTCGTGCCATCATGAAATGCTCACTGCCTTCATTTAAAAGATAATGTTAAATGTGTAACACTCGCAGAGCTGAAACCAGTAGAATCATTTAGTTGATGCTCATGACAAAATCTTTGTACTAAATGTATACTTTTGTTACATTATTAGATATTTAAAATCCACACAGTAGCACAGTGGGTTCCACATAATTGCATGTCAGCTAATAGAATTCCCCCCCCCCCCCCCCCATTTTTATTAACATGATATCCACATACATAATAAGAGAGACATAAGTATAATACATAGTTACATGAAAATTTAATATATCAATTTCTTTTCTTCTCTCCACAAAGACAAAAAAACAACAACTCAGCAAGAGAGGCCAATTATGTACTCAATATTCAGGCTGAAAAAAACAACAAAAAAAACAAAAACAATAAGAGAATATTATGGCTAGTTCAATAAATCTCGGAACCAACTTTTATTTTTATGGATAAAATATGCATGATTCTGAACACTGATATCGCACATTTCTACACTGAAAATAACTGTTACTCTAGTAATCTTGGTTGCTTATCCCTATGCCCCAAGCTTTATAACTAAATTTATATCTGTTTTGCAGAGAGGGAGTTACCGAGGCAAAAAGTCCAAGAGGGGGCAGTCTGGAGGTCGAGGAAAGACGTCAAACTCGTGAGTCAATGGTTTATGGAGTAACAAGTAATGCAGTAAATTGTTTCATGAAAAGCAGATATCATTTTGTTCAATATTGCGTTGTGATTTGCTACGCAAGTTTCAGAGACCGCTACACAATTTTAAAACGTTAAACTGTAATTGGTAATCAATTTTCAATTAACTAGAAATATTGCTAATCAAAATTTTGAAAACAAAATGTTCCCTGAAAAGGTTGGAAATTTTAATGTACGACAGAAACAAAGACTGTTTTTATTATCCATTTGTGTGAGAAGTGTGTACAAAATGACAGTTGTAATTCTTGATCGAGACAGTTAGAGAGAAAACTACTCTTTCCCAATGTAGTTTGATGTTTTTTGACATTCACTTTCCGAGATTAATAATGTGTGTGTTAATTAGTATACTTAAAATGATAGGTTTTTTGAAACCGAGGACTCATATTTCTGTAAATAATTTGTCAGTCAAGAACAGTACTAAAAAGTGTTTTTTGGTTGTTTTAATTAACCTAATACAAATTATTGTAAAGTATGTGTTATTGATTTTGTTTTGTAGTGGGCCAGGAACAAGTTCTAATGGGTGGATGAACAAAAGCAGCAGCACTGGATCTCTCAATCAGTTTGGATACCAGAAAGATAGGGGACAAATTAAAAAATTCACTTCTACAAACTCAACAAAATCATCTGCAGGTTCTGGCCTGAACTCCATGCTGGGTATGATGCCCGTACCGCAGCATCGGTCATTTCTCACCAGTGGCAATGTGGTGCTTAAAAAATTATAATCAAAAGCAGTTTAATCAAGACAAGAAAGAAGCTTTAAAAAAAATTAAAAGAAAACTCAAAAACATATTGTCCAGGGCTCTGTTCTAAGATCACTTTGTGGAATGGAACCCAGAACTTTGGTCTGTTAAGGTTTATACATGGATTGGAAAAAGTATGAGAAAAAACAGCCCAGCGTTCAACTGATACCAGTGATCTGTGGTATTATTAAATACTGGCTATCCAGATGTTTGTACATTGGTGTCAAATGAATATGACGTGGTTGGAATCGGTCAAATTTGTGATTCTCAAAACGTGTACAATGTATGTGGGATGCAGACCAAGCTGCTGCTACACTGTCAGTGTTAGTTTTAAAAAGTCCATTAAAACATTAGTTCATTAAAACATCAGTCATTTGTTTTAAATCAATCCATTAGAATCTCATGATCATTTGTTTTAAATCGGAACATCACAGTCATTTGTTTTAATTCAGCTTATTAGAACATCGTTGTAATTTGTTTTAAATAATACATTAATACATCATAATCATTTGTTTTAAATCGGCCCACAGCATTAGTCATTTTTTTTAAAACTGCCTTTAACATCAGTCTTTTGTTTTAAATCAGCCCAGTAGAACATTATCCTTTGTTATAAATCAATCCAACTCATGGTCATTTCTTTTAAATTAGTCCATTATTTTACTAATAAACATTACCTGTATTTAAAGGAGGTAGGGAAAATAGCACATTTTTTTTTTTTTTTTCAGCCTTCTATTGCACAAATATGCATTAGAAAGCCGAGTGACATTTTAAGCAAGGAAAAATTATTAGTTTTCGAACATTTGTATGTACCCTGGCCCCATGCTTATAAAACATTTAGGGCTGAATTTACGAAGTGTTTTTGTTTAATGCAGGTGTTTGAGCATTGTAAATACATAATTACACGTGTGTAAAACAAAAACAGGCTTTGCAAATTGGGCCCTTAATGTCGACTCAATTCTGATAACATCTGGAGTCTTCAGCTTCATGGCAAAGCATACAAAGTTGCATGTATGTGATATCATTAAAGACTGGGCCCTGGAACCCGATTTTTGAAGCTATCTATCTTAGCGCTACGATATCGTAAAACTATCGTAGGGTATGGTAATCGACTATGTGATGTCATAGCTTACAATGGTTTTATGATGTAGTGCTAAGAAAATCTGTAGCCTGGTCTACATTATATTATAGTGATTGGAAAAACAATTTTGTTCAAAACCAGTAGAGTATTATGAAGGACAATGGATGACAGAACTCTACATGATTATAAGGGAATAGTTTTACATTGAAGTATGTGATCTTACATTATTTTATTGTCAACAAGTTAAAATTCTAATTTAGTTTCCTTATTTAGAGTTCTAATGTATTTTAACACTCTAAGTGCCATTTCGTTTGTCTAGTTAATGGTTCTAGACTAGTACCAATTCCCTTGGTAAATTTTTAAACTGAACGTGACGGTTTAACTTGTTATATTTAATGCAATTACTGCCAATATACACTGTTGAATTTTTTTAATTTACATTTTATTTAGTTATAATTATTTTTAAGTGTCGTTGGAATTTTTATAGGTACCTGCAATATTATTGTAAATAAACTGAAATTTAATATTCATGTGTGTTTGTTTTCTTTGTGACATTAGTCAACAATTTACCATTTACAATTGTTTACGTTTCTTCTCCGCATCAAAAACTTTAGAATTTTTACAAATGTTTTATGCTGATGTCACTTGTATCATCAAAAGAAAGATATTAGTTGCCAGTCTTTGTATTGGTGTGTGGAATTATTTAGTGTGCTATGGTTAAACATTACAATTACAAGAGATTGCATGTCTGGTTGAATTATTAGTCCCTACCACTTCAACTGAAAGGGACTATAGGTTTCATCACCGTCGGTCTGTCGATCAGTCTGTCCCACATGTTTTCTGGATGGGTTTTTTTTAGAAGCCTTCGAGATGTTAAGCTGAAATTTTGTGTATAGCTTCATCATGTACTGTTACAGTTCAAGTTTGACTTTCATGAACTTGAGAGATGTGAAAATTTGTTTTTGAATAGGTTTATCACATATTGTTGCAGATCACGTTTGACTTTTATGGCGATTTACCCATTTGTAAATGAGTTATAGCCCTTGAACTTGGGAGATGTGAAGAAAAAAAAATCCAGACTTTTGCAATGCATGAAAATATCAAGATGAAATTTTGTATATTGCTTTATCATAAAATATAACTCTTCAAAAAAAGTAAGGGAACTCTAATAAGAATTTACAATTGCCAAAATTGTAAGGTATATTAGCTGTGGGGAATGGTTATACAATAATCGTGAATTAATCAAAAACATTACAACCGGTAGTTCAGTATTACAGTAGGTTTTATGACCACCAAAGATCTTGAAGGACAACTGGGGTCAGAAGTGAAATTTGAAAGTTGGTGTTTTTTTATCAGTATATCGCAAATTCAAACAATAAAAATTACTAAAAACAAAACAACTGTATGATCAACAGAATGAAAAGGATTGACGGTGATTAATCGACCTTCCTGGAAATTGTCAAAATCGAGAATAACACCCCACGCACATGTACAGGGCAACTGCGTGATGCACGTGCAAACTGGAATGTTTCGGGGTGTCGATAAATGGACCTGAACGTTCTTTACTAGGATGTCTGTGGTTAGAACGTATGTTTGGTCTAATAGTTGATATTAACATTAATATTTCAGGTTCTCCTACTTTTTTTTTTAAGAGTATATATTATAGCTTTACAGATGAAGTTTAACTTTTATGGTAATTTATCCACTTTTCAGTTATGGCCTTTTAATTTAGGAGACGAGAAAAATTGTTGGGCCCTGTGGGAGACATGTATTACTTTAGTAGTACTCTTAAAATGCTTGTTTGCACGTAACAGCCAATATTAACACTTTTCAACGGATGAATTCCCCTTTGGACAACTAAAGAAATATTGGAAAGTTTTTGGGACATTTAACAAAATTACCTCCCTTAGCTAATGCAGATATTATGGGGGTTTTCATTTGGTAGTAATGTTCTTTCTTTTTTCTGTACTTAAAAATTAATATTCTCATAATTCGTGTTAAAGCTGCAATATTCTTCCCTGTTGTTTAATAATATCTTAACAGAATTAAATTCACAGATAATAAAAACAACCCAGTTAACAACCTAGTTCTCATTTATTGCACACATTTCATCCAGGTCAAAGTAGAATTTTCTAAGATTCCACTTGCTGACATAATTTTAAGATGCTGCACAATTCTGAACAAGAAATTTACAACACAATTAGCAAAAATTCAGTATTAAGACCATTTTTGCATAGGCCACAATTAAACAAAATACTTTCTTTGTAACCTAAAATTGTTGTCTTACCTGATCAGGACACCACATTATGAAGATCAGAACAGTTTTATCACAGATAGAAGGAAATGCCTTCCACATTAATTCCAGGATTGGTATACATGATTATTGCTCAAAATGAAGATTTAATTCTCCAAAAAAACCAGTTGCACAATTATCCATGTCTGTCCAAAAATTGGTGAATGCAATTTGTTTTATAACAGCAATCCCCAATGACTTATATTATCAAAACTCAATTTTGTTAGTACCAGCTTGATTACTTTTGCATAAGAAAAAATATTGTTTAACAAATCTGATATCCAGTTTCTTGTATATATAAAAAATCTTTCAGTGACACAAAGACTAGTAACATAGTTTACATAGCAAAATGACCTCTTGACATATGCAAATTTCACTTTTTATTTGTACAGAGATCAATATGAAGAACATCCTTTATAATATATCACATGGTGTTTACTCCATACCCGTAACACAAAGTGTTCACATAACGGTACATTGGAATAACGTTTTTCTTCATTTTAGAACAATTTGATTTCCCCTTCATGTTGATCCATCACTGTCATAACCAGTTTGCTCTGGCTCATCATCACTGTCCGTATTCGAATCTTCCTTACGATACCTGTTTGAAGGTTAAGAAGAACACAAGCAAAATATACCCAGTAATATTAAAATACACATTTCAGCTTATTTAAACTTATTTTTGTGCTTATATCCAATTAAGGTTCAAGCACACACCTCATCTATCTGGGCCAACGATCACCTTAAGTGCATGGCTGCCCTATGCACTAAGGTGATCTTAGGGCTAAGATTACTTCGTGGATGTCTGTCCAGGACAGTGTGTTAGTGGTTAGTGAGAAAGAAGAGAATGTAGTGATCTTACACCTACCCATCGAGTCGTTAAAACTCGCTCTGGGTGGGAGCCGATACCGGGCTGCGAACCCAGTACCTACCAGCCTCATGTCCGATGGCTTAACCACGATACCGAGGCAGGTGAAAAAAAACAACAACACAAAGACTACTGCACAGTAAAAGGGAGAGATAACTGGTGAAAATGCCCCAGAAAAAAATTATCAACCTGCTTATGATGAATAAATGTGTCTTTTTTTATAAATATTTTTAACCCCCCCCCCTCCACCAACCAAAAAAACTAAACAAACTACAATGAAAAGGAGCAAGTGTTGGAAAGTGACTGTATGTACCTTGACTCAAGGTTACAGTAAGTAAGAAGTAAGATGAGGAACAAAATTACTTGCAACAGATTTTCTGAACTATGATACAAACACATGGTTCGCACGGTCTTGAAAAGTACTTGAATTTAGGAGTTTGAAATGTCCATGAAAAGTGCAAAAGTGCTTAAAAAGTGCTTGAATTTCATGTCAGTGCGACTAGCGCGTCATTTTAACCAGAAATTACGGAACAATCTCAAAAGACATTTAGCATTTTTACTTTCGTGTTCGCACTTTTATTCCAGCACTTGCGACGTTCTGCGACCCGAATGTACTTGGCCCATTCCAGGACAAATGCTTTGTTCCGAATGCCTCAGCCGAGATTTACCGATTATTGACGAGCGTAATAGCCTCATTTTGAGAACTGCAAACAATAGTCAGGCGAGACGACACGGAATCACTTAGATTTTGAAGTTTTTGCAAGCACATGTTCAAATTTACACATGCCTAGTGGAAAGTGTGTTTTTAACAAAACGTGGTGTCGAAAATATGCATGGATCAGAGAGAGTAAGGACGTGTCAAAGGCCGTGTGTTCCTGTTGTCGCAAGGATATTAACATTGGTGCCATGGGCGAAATCGCACGAAAACAGCAAAAAACATAGAAAAAACAAAGCGGATACTGCAAGCTTCAGCATAGCTCAGTTATTTGGTTTGTATTTATGGTCCTTGAAAACATAAGGTAGATCCTTGAAAAGTGCTTGAATTTTATGGGTCCTTGCCTGTATGAACCATGAAACACTTAATAATATATTTTTATATGAATTTTAACTTTATTCATTACGCTGTAATACAGAGTTATATGCCAATTCACCGGTTTCCTTTTCACACAAACGGACTATAGAAATCTAATTTTTTAGAGCACTTGAACCAATATCTGTGCAAGGGAGACTATTGTGAAAGGATACTTCATGTCTGTTCCCTCTGGGTTGTAGTTATCCATCTTGATGTGTAGTTGCGCTGCCAAGCGATCAGCTGCGTGCCTTGTTTGAATCTCCTGTAATAATAATCACATGTCACCATTCAGATATTCAGGGTTAAGCTAAAACAGCAACATACGTGGACCTAACACGGGAATAACAGACTTTGCCATGAAAACAACTGACGGGAATCATCAACTGCACCCTTAACTTAGATTATGGGGAAACATTTCAGATATTGAGCATTGATCATTAATCCTTCTAATAGTTTCTTCTTGTTTTTAAAGAAAAATAATACTTTTTCAACGACTTTTAAACTAACCTTTTTTGGTATGTAACATATCGCTAGAGGTCTAGAGGTGGAGGAAACCTGCTGCTACCACATGGGTTACCTTTTTTTATATACACAGACAGAAAAACACATACCACAATCCTTGATGTAACAGCCATAGTGTTTTCCCTAGCTTGTTTTAGCATGGTGCAGCACCATGCCTCACTAGTCTAGCATAATCTTGCCTTAATCAGTGCCATGCTGCACTAAGATTAAAATAGCCTTTTTCAATAATTAATCCTAAAATTGCCTTGATGAAACACTAAAAAAATTTTATTATTAATTAATAAAAATATCTGTTATATATTTTGCCATTCATTTATTAAAGCAAGAACATTAATTACATTTATGTTTATTTCAATTATTGTTTTTGTCTTTAATGCAAAAAAGTGCCCTGAAAATGGTCAAAATTGCCCCCAAAGTGTTTTGTCTACCATGCCATGGCAAATTTCTAGGGAAAACACTAAGCCATGAGGCATGGGTTGCGAAAGTAATTAAAGTAAATAAGAATGTACATAAGAAATATAAATCTGAACCCACCTCCTGTTTTTTCCTCTGCTCATCCACTAGTTTTATCGACTCCTCGATAGAGATCATCTTAGTGGAATTGAATTGGTAATGTGGAAGATTAACAGCCGATTCGTCAGCCACTCTAGACTGGGCCGGGTTCGTCTGACCATCTGTACTGTTCATGTCCATTCTCACAACATATCTGTGATGTGGGAACACTACACTGGAATATTTCTCAAATGTATCTACTGCAGAAGATGATTCCGTCTGCATTTGATTCTCCTGTTGCTGTTTGAATCGGGATTTACACTTGTAATGATCAGGAAGTTTGTTAATATCAGATATTTTCAGTGTACTGAAAAATAAATGTGCCGTGAATAAAACACCTTATTTTGTAAACGATTCAACCTCTTATAAAGAATAAAATCAAAATTTTGTCAGGAATATCGTTTGCATTTTTAGCTTAATAAATTGTTTATTACTTTTGTACGACAATTAAGTAGGGCAGTGTGGCGATAATCAGGGGCAGGGCAGTAATCATCAGGGACAGGGCAGTGACAATCAGGGGGAGGGTAGTGATAATCAGGGGAGGGCGGTAACAAATGCTGCAGGGAAGTATAAAATGGGGGCAGGGCACTGCATCTTTCTATTTATTGTTAGCAGGAACACTGATAGCAGCAAACTCAGGAAAGTCCCTTTAATCATTCTAGATCCCAGCATCATAACTCTTGGAATGTCATTGTAATGTAGTACAAAATCATAGTCAAAAAGTTTAAGGTTATTGATACCTCATCAGTTAGGCAATTATAATTAACTTTTAGTTATCTATTCGAAGATTTTGAAATACTGTCTGCCTGAAAACATTTGACAACCCTAATAACTGAGGTACCTGCCCAGAATAGTAGAACTGGCTATAAAATTATATTTTTAGTTTTTAATGAATACAATACTAAATGTTGAGATCGTTTTAGCACACCTGCTTGGTTTAAACACTGTTCTCTTCTCCCTCTGATCTGCCTTAAGAATAACTCTTTTGTAGCTGTTCACGTAAGTACCGGACTCGTTGCTGTTATGATTCTCTTTACCAGCGTGTTCTGTCGACACGGCTATTCTCTCAAACTCCCTGCTCAAATCGTCCGCAATGTCCATCATATCCTGTTCCTTCTCAACACAAGCGTGACCGTCAGCTGTGTGTGGTGTGATCGTACTCTTGTCCCTGAGAGATTCAAACGCGGATGGTTTGACAACGGCTACAGGTTGGGTGGAAGGCGCAATGTTTGAAGATTCCGTTCTTTGGTTGATCAGATGTGTCAATTTCTGTATGAATTTTTTTATCTTTTCTCCTTTGTCGGGAAGGTTTGCTACAAATTGACTGTAAGAACAAAAGCGACAAATAATATTAATAATAATAACAAGCATTCTGAGAGTATTACTATTTAAAGCAATACATGTCCCCTACCAGGTCCAACAAATTTCATTATCTCCTAAATTCAGGGGCCATAACTCTTTGAAAAATTGGTAAATCGCTAGGAAATTTACACTTGATCTGTAATAGTACATGATAAAGCTATATACATTTCATCTCAATATCTTCAGGCATTTTTTTCCCTCATATACTGTAAATCATAAAATATTAGTAATCTTAAAATTTAGCGAAATAGTATGTAACCATTGTTGTACCCTCAGTTAATCACAGGCAAAACAATTGCACAAACGTTTTTAGGAACAGACTGTTGTATGTCTCTTTAAATTTAGCATCATAAAATATTAGCGTCTTGTATGACCTCGCTAAATTCACTATCTGTCTCAACCTCTGCAGGTGCAATCTCTGCACCCACCTAACATCCTTGTCCTCTGCTGCTAATAAAGCTGGTCTTACCCATAGCACTAACGACCGCCAGAAGTAACCACTGAACACTTTCCGAAGTCGTCAGACTAAGCTGACAGCTAAAAGCTGATGGGGAATGACAGGTGGTTGGCACGGATAGCTACAAGAGACAAGCACCTGTCACGGTTGGAGTGACAAGGACTGGGATGTGGAGGTGGACAGCGAAAGAAGTTGAAAGATAAGGAGTTGTCAGAAATGAGATGGAATTCAAAGGATTTCTTATCAGTGTTCCATAGAATACATAGAATTATACATTCACAAAATTGTTGACCTATTATACACGAACTTGTGCTAGCAATTTATGCATGTGGATTTGATGTACACACTTGTAATTAGATTGTCATTAAATATTTTTCAATTAACAAATGGCCAAAACACGAACATGTGCTCCGTACAATAAATTGTTATTCATGTAATCTCACCCTCAACTTCCCCCATCAATTATTTGCTGTAAAGAAAAGGCCAACAAATCTGTCAGTTTAAAAGATAATTTTATCATTTACATGAAAACAAATGTTTGTTTACCAACACCTCGGCACATTTTAAACTATGTCTAACATATAGCTATTTTGACAAGAAACTTGCTGTCATCATGTAACTTACTCCTGTTAATTAGGAGCATGCAATCTTTTATATGCACTTTCTTATAACAAGACAATATTGACAATATGAAAGTTCAGGTTTCATAAATTCTACCTATTTTTTTTATCATAGCCATTTCATCACACTTACGTTTTTAAAAGAATCTTCTGCTGTCTTTGTAGCAATTCTTTCAATTCTGGCAAAGTCTTTTCATCAAGGTTACCTAGATAACCTTGTTTCTCTCTTGCTGCCATCTGGAAATTAGACAAACAATTATTATTATCATGAGGAATGTAAATAAATGCCAGTAACACTCATCTATAGAAATGTTCACAAAAATTAGGTTGAAACAAGCATAAACATTTAAACTACTCACAAACATGGCATATTTGTTATACATTTTTTTTTTAAATTTGAAAGACTGTAATTTGAAAGAAAACTTCATTAAAAAAACAAAACAAACATTCTGTAGTAGTATTTTAGTATTTTTTTATTTCGTTATTGGTGTCACATGATTATCTTGGTGTCTGCTGTCAAAACTCTCTTCACAGAAACTTGCCAAAAATAAATGGTCCTTGTATTTTTTAACATAAAAATCTTTCTGAGAGTGTTTATAAATATAAATATTTATTAAAACTCTGTATACATGGGGTTTTTTTTAGTTTTTTATTCAAACAATCTTACCATTGTAAACAACCATTAATTTGCTCAACTTACAAGACACCAGAAATGTTATATTCATGTTTCAAAGGTGTTATCTTTTAACACTGGATGTTAACTTCTTTTTGTAAAACAATTTTTATAAATGATTAAAGGCACATGTTTTGTTAAAAACATTTTTTCCAGTGTGAGTCTTGACATGTTTTGATAAAATACTAAACAGTTTTGTTTTGAAAAGTTTGACCTGTATAAACTAAACTATACCAGTGTTTGAGATTAACAGTATCCCGATATCCCGGGGATACCAGAATTTAATTTTGGATACTAGACTTCAAGAACCCAGTATCTCACTGGCATACCATATACTAAATTCTCAGGTGGGATACCAGATTTTTAAATGTTAGTATCCAACTGGGATACTGCCCAAAATTTTTAATCTCGAACATTGCATGTTCTGAACTTTTTATGGCTGATGCATGCTACAGTTCTTGATGCCTTTGTGGGAAATTTTATGTAACAGCCAGTTTAGTTCTCATTTGAAGAACAGGTCCCATATTTTCGGTTTTATATCATAGAGCTAAGATAGCTTAAAAAATATGGACCCAGAATAGTAATAAAAAGGTAGTTATTTGTTTTATAAATGCTAATATACTTTAGAAACAAATGCTGATGCACACTGAAACTGGTCTCCCTACACCACAAATAATAATAATAAGTTATAGTGTTGGGAATCACTTGTAATTTTTAAATGTTAGTATCCAACTGGGATACTGCCCAAAATTTTTAATCTCGAACATTGCATGTTCTGAACTTTTTATGGCTGATGCATGCTACAGTTCTTGATGCCTTTGTGGGAAATTTTATGTAACAGCCAGTTTAGTTCTCATTTGAAGAACAGGTCCCATATTTTCGGTTTTATATCATAGAGCTAAGATAGCTTAAAAAATATGGACCCAGAATAGTAATAAAAAGGTAGTTATTTGTTTTATAAATGCTAATATACTTTAGAAACAAATGCTGATGCACACTGAAACTGGTCTCCCTACACCACAAATAATAATAATAAGTTATAGTGTTGGGAATCACTTGTAATTTCATCATCGATTATCGGTCATAATGTGTTGGCACCAACAGATCAACTTCCAATTACACAATCGATAACAACTATAAGAAGGATTTTATTTACAAGGACCATGCACTTTTACCTTTAATAACTATTTAATATATTTGTTTCTTTTTGTACACATGAAAACACACCAACCCAGCATATTTATATCAACTCAATCATCTAAACTGGAGGAATATCTCAAGTTAATATTTTCCCACACAATGGATTATGGATTTTTATAATCAATTATCACATCAGTGGAGACAAACCGATCAATTTTCAATTATAATCGATCATTGGAACATCACTAATTATTTATAATTTATTATTACATTTCAATAATTTGCTACATAAAAATTCAAAAATTTATTCCTGCTATGGAAAATTCAGGTGCTTGTGCAAGAGAGGTTTCGGGGATCGAAACTGCACTACTCAAAGTGATTTGTAACAAAAAACATTCCACAGGACTACAAATTCGCCAGTCTAAATTCCTGCACAAGTGTGTGCGAGAGAGAGAGAGAGAGAGAGAGAGAGAGAGAGAGAGAGAGAGAGAGAGAGAGAGAGAGAGAGAGAGAGAGAGAGACAGACAGACAGACAGACAGACAGACAGACAGACAGACGAGTGGGGAGGGAGGGAGGGAGACAAAGAGTATGAGAGAGAGGGACAGAGTTAGAGAGAGAGAGATGGAGGGAGAGAGACATGATTAAGTTGTTCTCTGAATAATGCATTATAAATTTAGAACTGGCTAAACCTATCTACTGTTACTTAAAAGTAATGCTTTCATTTAAAAGATTTTGGGTTTAATTATGGTAGGAGCTATTTTAAACAAAAAAACGCACCACCTAACCTATACATACAAGAAATGATAAACAGAGCAAAAATGTTAGTGACCTAAAACAGAAATGTACGTTTTAACATCTTTCGCTGGTGTTTTCTTCAACGTTCTGAACCAACTTCCGGTTTGATGGACTAGTTATGCCTTTAATAATTGCAGTGCGGTATTAAAAATAATAAAAGTTTTAATTGATAAATTATGGGAAAATAATTGTACGTAATTGTTTTTAAAAATAGCATTTCTATTATTTGCTTTATTTATTATTATTTATAAACTAGTGAGCTCCCAGGTTAATTGGTTGCAGTACACCATATCAAATGCCAATGGAAATGATGTTAACATTTTATATTCTAACGCAAAGTTCTAGTAATCCTATTTTTCCTTGGTTAATTTTCTTGCCAAGTCGGACGAGTTGTGTAAAGCGGCGTTCTCATTATACGATTTGTCGCACCGACTTGTCATGACAATTAGTCGCACAATGATGTGAAAGTGGCAAGATTTTGGCGCATATGAGGGGAGTTGGTCAAAATTAACAAAAACAGAAACGTGCTTACGGGGTAGCAGGCTGTTGAGGTGTGTGCTCAGAACGATGTGTTTGAACCTTTAATTGGATACCAACACAAAAATAAAGTGAAATAAATTAATGAATGTACGAGTATGTACGTAGTCGGATTACGTATATATATCGAGAGTCAGGAAGACAATCTCAACAAAATACGCAAGCGATATATAAATGATATGGTAACTAGGCCTATATGTGTGTGTACACAGTTCAGTTTACATCAAAAAGCACACTTCAACATTATAATCCAATTTTCTTTACACAGTCCATTTACATATATATACTAGCAGAAAAAAGTTTCTGTGCACCAAATGAATGTATACAGAATTGCATTTTCCTGAAATTTGTCATAAAAATTATTGTGTAACCATTCCCTTCGATATTCCAGAGGTGTTCTGTCAGTTGCACGTGCTATTTACGCTTTATGCGCATAGCTTATGTTGTGCGCATTTTGGATCACGTGCTCCTGTTTGGCGTCATTTTTTTTTTTTATCGATGGACCGCAAAACGATTCATCACTAAAAAAAACCCCACAACATTTTGTTGTTATCTGGTTGTCGTCAACGTGATGCCATACCTCTCAAAACATGAACGCCTTCGAGCGATTGGTATGCTTCAAGTTGAAATGGCACAAAACATTGTTGTTAGACGTTATGGTGTTCATTAGTGTCCACCTGAACGCCATACAATGTCTACGAAGAAGGAAGGAAGGAAATGTTTTATTTAACGACGCACTCAACACATTTTATTTACGTTTATATGGCGTCAGACATATGGTTAGGGACCACACATACTGAGAGAGGAAACCCGCTGTTGCCACATCATGGGCTACTCTTTTCGATTAGCAGCAAGGGATCTTTTATATGCACCATCCCATAGACAGGATAGCACATACCATGGCCTTTGATATACCAGTCGTGGTGCACTGGCTGGAGCGAGAAATATCGCAATAGGCCCACTGACGGGGATCGATCCCAAACCGACCGCGCGTTAAGCGAGCGCTGTACCACTGGGCTACGCCTCGCCCCTTGTCTACGAAGATGTTATCAAAAGTTGGAAGTACTAGATATCTTCTGTGTTTAGGGAGCCTACGTGTAACGTCACGTTTGCAAAACGCCTATATCAGACTAGTACACCTACGGAATCATTTGGATACGACATGTCTGAAAGAAAGAAAGAAATGTTTTATTTAACGATGCACTCAACACATTTTATTTACGGTTATATAGCGTCAGACATATGGTTAAGGACCACACAGATTTGGAGAGGAAACCCGCTGTCGCCATATAGGCTACTCTTTTACGACAGGCAGCAAGGGATCTTTTATTTGCGCTTCCCACAGGCAGGATAGCACAAACCATGGCCTTTGTTGAACCAGTTATGGATCACTGGTCGGTGCAAGTGGTTTACACCTACCCATTGAGCCTTGCGGAGCACTCACTCAGGGTTTGGAGTCGGTATCTGGATTAAAAATCCCATGCCTCGACTGGGATCCGAACCCAGTACCTACCAGCCTGTAGACCGATTGCTAACCACGACGCCATCGAGGCCGGTCCGACATGTCTGACATCCCGAATCGTCCCTGAGAGCAGACCGATTAGTGAGAAGACGTTCAGCAACACGTAGTCCTGTTACAACGTCGTCGTCGACGGCGCACAAAGCATTGTGTAGACTACACTTCAGGTTCAGAAGACAGGACTGTCGTGGTTAAGCCATCGGACATAAGGCTGGTAGGTACTGAGTTCGCAGCTTGGTACCGGCTCACACCCAGAGCGAATTTTAACGACTCAGTGGGTAGGCCTAGGTGTAAGGCGACTACACTCTCGTCTCTCTCATTAACTACTAACAATTAAACCACTGACCTGGATAGACAGCCCAAATAGCTGAGAGGTGTGTGTGTGTGTGTGTGTGTGTGTGTGTGTGTGTGTGTGTGTGTGTGTGTGTGTGTGTGTGTGTGTGTGTGTGTGTGTGTGTGCCCAGGACAGCGTGCTTGAATTTTAATTGGATATAAGCACAAAAAATAAATTGAAATGAAATGAAATGACTGGACCATCGTACTGTCAACAGATAAATAATACATGTATGACAAACCAAAGGTTTAAAAATATAATTATTTCTAAGATTTTAATGATGCATCGGACCTTTTTTCCGTGAGTAGTTTTATAATCGCGCAGTATCTGTTTTTTTCTTTGAAATAATATTACAATTTTCTAAATTGTCCACTTAAACAACTATCTCCTATCCCGAGTCAGGTCCTTGATCATATCAGAGACAGGACTCGTAATAGGCCTGTTCGAAACCCTTGTGTTATATGAGCACGTTAAACTAGTTAACTACCTACTAATCACATTTGGACCATTTAACTATAGTCCATCCCATCCTCCTACAAACAAGTCTTTTCTTTGTGTATATAATTTCAGTTTAGTTTGACGTAAAAGGAAAAGTAAAAGTGTAATTTAGAAAACAATTGGCTTATAAATAAATAAATTGTAGTAAATTCCACAGTATAAAAAAAGATGCGTTCACCGTGGGCCGGACTATCATGTGCGAATTAAAGGTGCATCATGTTCTGTACAACACAAGGCGGGATGCAGGCGCGGATGCAGGTAGGGGTCTAATTAAATGGAAGTTGTATATTAATGGTGATTATACGATTTAAAATAATGAAAAAATTGGTTTTGTCGTGAGCAGGATTGCTCAGACGCCTCGACCCCCTGAATCCGCTCCTGGGGTAGAACGCTTACTTGTAAGCTAACTACTGCTATACAACTCGTACATCAAACGTTGTGGTATGTACTATTCTGTTTGTGCATACGCATTAAGATCCTTTCATGTTTTTGGGGTTTTTTGTTTTTTTGTGTGTGTTTGGTCCTTTTTTTGTGGGAGTTTTTTTTTTTTTCTCTCTCTCTCTCTCTCTCTCTCTCTTTTTAGGGGGAGGGGGTCTTTTTGTTTCTGTTTGTTTATTCAGTAGCTAATTATGGCTAATGTGTAAATATGTAGGTAGAAAAAAAAAATTGAATACTGTTGGCGCCCTTTTTAAACGTTGCACCCCCACCCGAACACTTGTTTTTTCTTAACACAGATTGCATGCAGGGGGCTGAGTGCTCGTTTTAAGTGCCCGCGTCGCAGGATCGAACCACATCAGTGGATCCATTTAACTGATTGAGGGTTTTCTCGTTCCAACCAATGCACCACAACTGGTCAAAGGCTGTTTTATCAGCTATGCTGTCTGTGGGAAAGTGCATATAAAAAATCCCTTGCTGCATTAGGAAAAATGTAATAGGTTTCCTCTGATGACTACGTGTCATAATTACCAAATAGTTGGCATTCAATAGCCGATGATTAATTAATCAATGTGCTCTAGTGGTGTCGTTAAACAAAACAAACTTTAACTTTATCCTCACTGAAAAAAAACACCTGTATTCGACCCTGCATGTTGTCAATATTTACATTTTTGAAACGACAGTGTCATTGCTGCATATGGTGAAGTATCCATTTTGACGAAAGTGGGTCTAAGCAACCCGTAAATGAATTAAAATCCACTGTCATTGACACTGTCGACTAGTTCTAATGGCGAAAACATGCTTACATTTGCACGTAAATTAGGGCGAAAGCGAAAGGTCTGCTAAGTGCCCATAACTTGCTTTTTCACAAAGCGCTTCATTTGCACGCTTTGTGTGTGTATTCCATGTTCCCAATGCTGAATTTCCGTATAATTGGAGCTTGCGTTCGTGTACGGTGCACACTCCAAATTCGATGTCAACTGACTATCGAAGATCGAGGAAGGGCTATTGCTTGGCTTCAGGATGGCAATACGCAAAGAAATGTTGCTCTGAGACTTGGTGTCAGTCAGAGTGTCGTTGGCCGACTGTGGCAACGGTACCAAGCAACGAATTCTGTTCGAAATCGTCCACGTTCGGGAAGACCCCGAAGCACTACAAATAGAGAGGACCGCTACATCACCAATATGGCTCTACGTCAACGCACAACCACTGCACGCCGATTACGTGACAATCTGCGGACTGCGACTGGAACTCGAGTGTCTGATCAAACCATACGCAATCGTCTGAGAGCCAATAATCTACGCTGCCGTCGCCAGGCTGTTCGACCACCACTCCTACCACGTCACAGAACGGCCAGACGTCACTGGTGCACACTTCATCTGCGGTGGCAACGTGTTCAGTGGGGTCGAGTGATATTCACTGATGAGTCCAGGTTTAGTCTCCAGTTCAACGACGGTCGGGTTCGTGTCTACAGACGTCCTGGGGAGCGCTTCGCTGACGTTAACGTTAGACAACGTCACCGGTTCGGTGGTGGCAGCGTCATGGTGTGGGGCGGCATCTCTATCCACCACAGGACCCCCCTCTATGTGGTGGATGGCAATCTGAATGGAATCCGCTATCTGAATGAGATTATCCGGCCGTTGGTTCTCCCAGGCCTTCAGCAGATTGGCGGCGGGGCAGTTCTGCAGGATGACAATGCCAGACCCCACCGCGCCAGGGTGGTAACGGACTTTCTCAGACAACAAGGTATCGCCAGGATGGATTGGCCAGCATATTCGCCTGACTTGGCCCCAATAGAGCACGCCTGGGACGAATTAGGCAGGAGAGTTCGGGATAATCATGCCCCTCCGGCCAATCTTCATGGTCTGGGTCAACTTCTTATGGCAGAGTGGCAGGCCATTCCCCAAGAGTTCTTCAGACGTCTGATCAATAGCACGAGGCAACGATGTGTCGAGTGTATTCGCGCCAGGGGTGGATTCACACACTATTAAACGAATGTTCTAATGTGTAAAATCCATGTTTGACAACCTTCAACTTTGACAGCATGTCATGTGACGTTTATTTGTGGTTTTTTGTAAATATGGAACAATAAATTAAATTTTTGGTGTAGTTTACATCATCAATCTAATACACTCTGAAACTTATTTGGTTATAAATGTTTGACCCTTAAATTCTTTTGAGTAGTATATATATATATAAATACCGTTACAGACATAACGGCAGCTGTTACATTGATATATATAGAGCATGTCACAACGCATGTTAAACTGATAAAACAATAATGTACTGGGGTGTTGTTCAACAAGCATTCCCTTCCCGTATACAAATGTTTTAAACTACCATAATATGTCTGCTCGCGTGAGACACCCATTTGCGTATCGTGTGTACATGTATCTGGGTCAGGTCAAGAACTGTTTTTATATGTGTAAGCTATATACATATATACTTTAAATATACGAATAAGCTAGATGTTTACAATACGCAAGCAGTTCGTATATATGTACATATGTTAGTATATATATATATACTGTAATTAGACACATTTGGGAAGACACTTTTTCGCTGGTACATCATGGAGCTACTACAAGTTGTAGAATGGGCCACAGTTGTTACAACTTTTCTCATGTTCGCTTCAGGCATGTAAGTATATGTATACTGCCAACAGCTGTCAGAAAAATCTGCTGTACAATACACTGCTGCTAATACGTGTCAGATCAGAGCATAGGGTTTTGTACGAGCACATTCAGAGCAAGCTGTTGTAGCGCACGCCTGTCATGGGCACAGGTGTTGATCTTAGCTGGTTCCTCTGTCCAGAACAGGAAAAGGGTTGGGGTGGGTGGGAGAGGGGACTGCTCGCACTGGCAGGTGCAAGGGAGCACCAGCAGCCTGACCGGAGTCGATAGCGGGCAGGGGGAGGGGGTAGTTTTGGTGCTATGGTATAGTATGGAATCTTGAATGTCCCGTAGGATTAAAGCAAAAGAGAATGTCACGCACTTTTGCAAACGTGTGTGTTGTGTACAGTGTTTTGTAGGCTATCCACACAGTTTGAGTTTCCACTAGTGATTTGTAAATATCACATTACTTAAACTTAATGGTTAAGCGTGCGAGACGGGACAGGGCAACTAACCCGTTCAATTCGAGCTAAAATGAAGCAGATATTCGGGGGAAACCTGAGACCTGTTTATACCATGTATTTCTATCATTCTACTCTCAAAATTAGTTGTAACCCATGTAAATATGCGTAGTGATTCGTTTGCAACCCTATATAGCTGTTGGGCAGATTCGGGCATTTTCGTTTAATTCGGGCAAAATACAGCCTGCCCTAGAGCTACAAAAGGAAAAAAAAAAAAATTCTTTTATTTAACGACGCCATTAGAGCACATTGATTTTTTTATCTTATCATCGGCTATTGGACGTCAAACATATGGTCATTTCTGACACTGTTTTTTAGAGGAAACCCGCTGTCGCCACATAAGCTACTCTTTTTACGACAGGCAGCAAGGGATCTTTTATTTGCACTTCCCATAGGCAGGATAGCACAAACCTTTGTTGAACCAGTTATGGATCACTGGTCGGTGTATGTGGTTTACACCTACCCATTGAGCCTTGCTCAGGGTTTGGAGTCGGTATCTGAATTAAAAATCCCATGCCTCGACTGGGATCCGAACCCAGTACCTACCAGCCTGTAGACCGATGGCTAACCACGACGCCACCGAGGCCGGCAGCTACAAAAGGAGCCCATAAGCCTATGGTTCAGTACTGTGTCTAAACTATATGTAGTTTCTTAAATTTAAATTAAATTATTTTAGAGTGAAAATATCTTGATAACAATACCCAGTGAAATTTGTTACAACAGTTGATCTGGATGACAAAACGGTTATCCACGATCAAAACAGTATCTCTGCACAATGCAGAGTAGAATGGGCATTTCGCAAAATAATGGAACGCTGATTCCACGAATCTCTATAGCTATCTAGTGCCTTGTGAAAGACAGCCACTCCCGAGGGGATCCTTTGCTGCACAAAATACCTTTCCTGCACTGCTTAAAGAGGACTGCCACTCCCAAACTAGTACACCCAGTGAAATGTGTTACAACAGTGATAATATCTTGATAATACACCAGAATATTGAATCAGGTCTACCAACAAATTACAGTATAATAGTACTCAAGAGTACTCCCCTCCCCCTCCCCCAGCGATCACACGATATAGTTTTAAATAATTCTCCTATAGAATATATAATATACTTACGAGTTCTTTGTTTTGTCGGATAAACCATTATAGAGTTAAGACGTACATAGGTGCAACGAGGCGGAAGTGGATTACGACCGTACGTAACCCTTTCTTTCAGAACGAATAGGGAAAAGAAAGGAACGTTTGTTCAACGACACCTAAACACATTTTATTGATAGAACATTAAGATATATAGATATGTTATATGTTACCTTTACAACTCTCAATTATATATATATATATATATATATATATATATATATATATATATATATATATATATATACACAGAGACAGACAGACAGACAGACAGAGAGAGAGAGAGAGAGAGAGAGAGAGAGAGAGAGAGAGAGAGAGAGAGAGAGAGAGAGAGAGAGAGAGAGAGTGTGTGTGTGTGTGTGTGTGTGTGTGTGTGTGGCTACATTTAGGCCTATACGCAAAATATACAAGTATTGAAGTTTTGTTTATTTATTTTCAGTCCAGTATGTGTCTCTATGTGCAGAACGAAGAACACTAAAAACGTGCCTTTCATTTTGTTCGTCGTCAGCGTCATTCTGTAAGTATGGACAACTTTTAGAACACGACACAGCATGCAACAGCCGGATGGCATGTAACTATGACAACAGTCTTGAAACTATCCTCTAATTCTTTCCACCTAACTAAGGTTAACATCAGCGTGTAAATATGGTTTAAAGAAGAACACACACCCATGTACTCGCACACTCATGCATACACATTATTATATACGCTCACACACTCACGCTCACACACTCATACGCAGAATTGTTGAGTATTTTGGTTCAGGACTCACGTAGCTTAACGGTAGTTTGCCTGGGGTGCGGTGGATCGTAGGATCAATCGTCCTTTTGGGATTTTAACCCATCCCAATCAGTAATCCACGACTAGTATATCATCAAAGGCAATGGTATGTGCTTTTTTGTCTTGGAAAAATAACAAACAGAAAAAGTGACAAAAATAACATAAATTCATGCATGTTTTATTCCATCCCAACCAATGTTCCACGACTAGCATACCATCAAATGCAATGGTTTGTGTTGTTCTGTCTATAGGGAACAACATATATTCAGTAGGGGGATGTGTCTGTTTGGTATCAGCAAGTTCCCACGTTCTCTATCTAAACCAAGTGTCGAACTAACCATATGTTAGTTTGTTTTGTTTAACGACACCACTAGAGCACACTGATTAATTAATCATCGGCTATTGAATGTTAAACATTTGGTAATTCTGACATGTAGTCATCAGAGGAAAGCCGTTACATTTTTCCTAATGCAACAATTGATCTTTTATATGCACTTTCCCACAGACAGGAAAGCACATATCACGACCTTTGGCCAAATCAGTTGTATGGATCTAATCATACGTAGACAACAAACAACGATTTGCCTTGCTGCTCAATATGAGAGAGAAAAAAAATATCTACCCTGCTATTTGCAAAATTATTTTAAATATTTTGCGTGAGTTTCAATAAATTTAATAATTAGGAAGGCACCTAGTCTAAATTTGGATTGAAAAGGGTTTTTTTTGTTTGTTTGTTTAACGACATCTCTAGAGCACATTGATTTATTGGATGTCAAACATTTGTTAATTTTGACATATAGTCTAAAAAAGGAAACCCTCAAAGTTTTTCCATTAGTAGCTAGGGGTCGTTTATATGCAGCATCCTATAGACAAGTTAGCACGTACCACGGCCATTGATATACCAGTCGTGGTGCACTGGATGGAGCGAGAAATAGCCCAATGGGCCCACCGACGGGGATCGATCCCAAACCGACCGTGCATTAAGCGAGTGCTTTACCACTGGCCTACGTCTCGCCTTATATTTGGATTGAAATAATGGGATTGTGTGAAATAGCTAATCCTGTCTGAAGTGGCTCAGTAGTTAATAGTTAAAATGCGTTTAAAAAAACCCATTACTGTCCTTCCCTCAGCAGGTGCGGGTCGACCATCCAGGATTGTGTAAGGGGGGGGGGGGGGGGGGGCGTACACAATTCTGAAAAGGGCAATTTGAGTTTGTTGAAGGCAGATGTGTCGATCTTCCACAGATAGCGAAATCTATCGTAGGCTGCCATGCACCCATGAAACGTTTTAAATAAAGGAAGGAAATGCTTTATTTAACAACGCACTCAACACATTTTATGTAGCGTTATATGGCGTCGGACATATGGTTAAGGATCACACAGATATTGAGAGAGGAAACCTGCTGCCGCCACTTCGTGGGCTACTATTTTCGATTAACAGCAAGGGATCTTTTATATGTACCATCCCACAGACAGGATAACACATACCACGGCCTTTGATATACCAGTCGTGGTGCACTGGCTGGAGCGAGAAATAGCCCAATGGGCCCACCGACGGGGATCGATCCCAAACCGACCGCACATCAAGTTACGTCCCGCCCCCTTTAAAATAAAGATGATCAGAGACGCGTTTTCAGAGCAGTTTAGTGTCGTATATTGTGAACGATGTATTTCAAAAAAGAAAGAAGAAAAACGTTGTGTCGTGCTTGTGCTTTCAGCTCTGTGATTGGGTTGTCTTACGGGCTGCTCACCCACAACCCTCTCTTGACACTGATCAACGCCGTCGGGACGACGCTGTGGGCAGTCTACACATTTACCTACCTGTACATCAGCAAGTCAAAAGTAAGCTTTGTAACAACCATTACTGTAAACCAACCACTAATGTCAGACGTGAACAAATACCTACCTGTACATCAGCAGGTCAAAACTAAGCTTTGTAACAACATTATTGTAAACCAACCACTAATGTCAGACGTGAACAAATACCTACCTGTACATCAGCAAGTCAAAAGTAAGCTTTGTAACAACCATTATTGTAAACCAACCACTAATGTCAGCCGTGAACAAAGCAGGAATAGGATATTCACTAAATGTTAGTACATTTACATTTATTTTTAATTTGCATCTTACTGACTGACATCCAATAGCCGATGATTAATAAATCAATGTGTTCTTGTGGTGTCGTTGAACAAAACAAACCTTTTTTGTAATGATTCAGGTCTCCAACAATAAAACTACGAATATTCCTCCTTTAGCCAGGCCCGTAACAGCTTATAGTTACTTAGGCCCTACTTATGGCATATGGCTTTCGTTACACATTTAACAACATCAAAATTATATAAAAATTTTCATGAAATCGGCATTTTCTGTTGACCTTATTCTGACCCTGGACGCTTTTGGAACAGTTTAGGTACTGCTGTAACTTGGCTGGCTGGTTTAAGAAAGAAAGGGCTGGACTGAAAAGTTACTGTTTTATAAATCAGTAAGCTATATTAGAAAGTGTCAAATGGCGCCCCGTAATAGTACTCTTAAACAGCCACTAGGCTGCCAGGACTGGACTGAACTGCGGTTGGACACGGTGGGGGTTAGGGGGTGGGGGGATGGGATACCGGGAGTTAGGGCATTATTTGGGGCCATAGGCGTAGGCGGTTTGACCTTATGTTTTGTGTAGGGCCGGATTCCCCTCCCTCTCGACCCTCAGCTGGTCACACCAATGTTTAGAATATGACTAGCAGCCAATTTTCCAAAATTAATTTAATATTATTATTTTTTCCCCCCTTCCTCCTAACCTCCCGCGGGCTTAATGAATACTATTTAATAATTATTATTAATTTTAGACCAGCCCATCTAAATATGCGCCGAAATTATATTACATTAATAATTAATACAGGTTTAGGAATGTTAATATTTTTTTTTAAGGGCGCAGTCAAAATTGATTAACCCCAATTTTCCCCTCATTTATACTTTTGGTCTTAATATTCAAATTTTCAAAATTGGCCGTATTTGATAGGTTATCCCTATCCCAAGTCAGACCCCCGATCCTGTCGGAAGCCCGACTCGGGATAGGCGTGTTCGAAACCCTAGTGGACACGTTAAACTAGTTACTAAGCTTAGCTAAAAGATTGGTTCTAAACAATTAGAAAAGGGGAAACAAACAAAACAAAAGTGTATGTATAATTAACATAAAACGAGCATTGACTAAATCATTGTTTCAGAGAAAGCCGGTATTGCAGCTAGTCTTGGGAGTGGGACTGCTTCTGGCCCATTTCGTCTACCTGAAGCGATTCACCAACTCACACGATGAGTTGATTAACCAGCTGGGCTTCTTCATGTTCGTGTGGGGAAACATTGGACTCCTGACGCCATCTCTCGATATTGTGAGTAGTACCACGCTGAACGGCCTTCACCAGTCCAAAATATCGGACTCGAGTACTCGAGGGTCAAACTCGACCCGGACCCGAGTACCAGACACTTACTCTAGATGATAATGAGACTAAGGAATAAAGTAAAATAGCATTATGCATCTTATTTCCAGCGCTGAACATGGATGCCAAATCGTGTCATTGTATTGCATTCCACACATTCGTCTTTTGTTTTACTTCATGTCTCATAGCTCTGTAATAATGCAACAGGCATAATGCATATGACAAAATGACGTACATTGAACAAGTATAATTAAATGATAGTGTTTGTCTTTGCACGGACTCGAGTCTTGCTAGACTCGGCCCGAGTCCTCGGGTACTCGCGGAGGCCCTATCACGCAGTGTAAATGGTCTACGTATTCTAATTGAAATAATGCTCATTAAAGGGCGGGGCGTTATAAATCTCCAAAGCCGATGATCCTAGTTATCAAGTCATATTTGTGTGTTTACTGAATGATGAAGCTTTAATACCACATCAGGTCATTTTAAGAATAGCGCAATGGGTTATGCCACGAGAATCGAGTTGTAAGAGCACTCAGACTAGCAACTGGACAGTCGTAGAAGTCATGACAGCTGGAAATTGGCCAACTTTGTCGTGGCAGTTGATAGTCTGACACTAGCATATATTGACTATTTCAGATCGACGTCATCAAGGAAAAGAGTTCAGATGAAATGTCCTTGTCGTTGTTATTTGGCGGCACGCTCTGCAGTGTCACGTGGTTAGTGTACGGCTATCTTATCAAGGATGTCTATATCTATGTAAGTTTACTTGTAGTTTCTAGTGTGTGCCCTTTCCCCGACCTATATACAGTGTATTCCATTGAAAACACTTTTTCAACGAAAGTAGAGAATATGATGTTTAGTATTGTGAAAGGTTGTTTTTTAACTCCTGCCATCCATATATATATATGGACCATCCCCCTCCACAACCCCCCTCCCCCGTCTCAAACGCAAACTAATTGACGGTACCGCGGGTCTGGGTATCGTTTTTGTTCGTTTGTTTGTTTGTTGTTGTTTTTTTTGGTGTTTTTTTGGTTTGTTTGGTGGTGTTGTTGTATTGTGTCAATTCTGTGAGCTAACATTTCAAAATAAAGATAATCATGTAAACGACTCGCGTTTGTATTTGTACACGGAATGCAGAGTCGTGGATGGTGGAGATAGCCGGGGTGTCGTGGTTAACCGGAAAAACTATCGCCCCCTTAATAATATTATTTTTAATGACTTTTTGTTTATAAATACCGTCTCTGTTGGGGAAAGTCTATATAACGTTATAATTTATTAAAGTCCGAACCAAATTGGACTATGATAAATTTACAGTGACACAGATTCCACATAATTATGAGACTGTAACGATGTCGCTAGTATCCACTTCACATAGGGCAAAATACATGCAGTTTTCTGCCGTCTGCCATTTTATGGAATACTCTTCAAGAGGGGTGAAAGACTCCAAAAGTATGTGACATAATTAATATAAAATCAATGATCTCTAGTGGTATCTTTAAACAAACAAATACTAATAAAAAAAAATTAATATGATGTCATCACGTTTGCTTTTACATCATAACATATTACATGACGTTGTTAGATTAAGTCATATCCTTTCACCCCTCTTGGAGAATATTCCATAAAAAGTCAAAATGGCAGCAGGCACAAAATTACATGCTTTTTACCCTATGCGATCTGAGCGAAGTCGATATAGCTGACATGGTTATCATCTAGAATGTGGAGTCTGTGTCATTGTAATGGGTTTTTTTTTTCAAGATTTCTGTCTGGACAAAATGTGGGTAAAATCTAACGACAAATAATAGTAGTAGAGAAATGTACCGTAATTGTTAACATTTTGGTTCGTACTTTAGTGACCCGAGTGTTGTTTTATACTTATTCACCTAACTTTGTATTAATTTAACATCAAATTGAAAATATTTTAACCACACACCGATATAAAATTTTAGTTTTAAAACACCGCGTCATTGAAGTCGATCAATATTTCAAAAAGAAGCCGAAAAATAATTCCAGCCGACGTAGGGACTCGAACCCTAGACCCTCAGATTAAAAGTCTGATGCTCTACCGACTGAGCTACGAAGGCTGTTATAGCAGTTTTGAAAATTTACCAACACAGCGTAGTACTACTAGAGCCTAGAGGCGGGATTTAGCTTAGTCGGTTGAGCACTCGTGCTTTCCTGTCTGTGGGAAAGTGCATATAAATGATTGAGTGCTGCTAATGAAAAAAATATATTAACTAACAGTATGAATTACCAAAGGTTTGACATTCAAGACAAGCCGATGATTAAATAATCGTGCCTTAATGGTGCAGTTAAATAAAAGAAACTAAATATGTTTGTAACAATGTAAGCTATACATTTATAATATGAAAAGCGCTTATAAGGTTTGAAGTTACACCTGGGTTTTTTTATTGTCTTTCCGTTTCAAAAACAAAATGTCTGTATGTAAATTTAATTATAATCGTTCACGTTTTTCTTTTTGAAAAAAACAAAAACAAAAACATAATAGAAAAGAAAAAGTGACCGTCGTACTGTCAAAGATCATGATCACACCAGGTGACTTGTTGCCCGATGTTTAAAGTTATACAACAGGGATTTTTTTTGATAAACAATACAATGGACCTTGAATGGTTCAAATATGGTGTGAATATTTTTTAACAATATGTACAGCATACACACACACACACACACACACACACACCTCCACCCCGGGTAGGCCTACGTGTCTGTCTGACTCTCTCTTTATCTCTATTTCCGTCTCTCTTTCTCTGTGTCTGTCTGTCTCTTTCTATCTGTTTCTCTCTCTCTCTCTCTCTCTCTCTCTCTCTCTCTCTCTCTCTCTCTCTCTCTCTCTCTCTCTCTCTCTCTCTCTCTCTCTCTCTCTCTCTCTCTCTCTCTCTCTCTCTCTCTGTCTATCTTTCTGTCTGTCTCTCTCTCTCTCTCTCTCTCTCTCTCTCTCTCTCTCTCTCTCTCTCTCTCTCTCTCTCTCTCTCTCTCTCTCTGTGTGTGTGTGTGTGTGCGTGTGTGTGTACTAGAAACAAAATCTTTTATCTGTTTCTCTCTCTCTCTCTCTCTCTCTCTCTCTCTGTCTGTCTGTCTGTCTGTCTCTCTCTCTCTCTTTGTCTGTCTGTCTGTCTGTCTGTCTCTCTCTCTCTCTCTCTCTCTCTCTCTCTCTCTCTCTCTCTCTCTCTCTCTCTCTCTCTCTCTCTCTCTCTCTCTCTCTCTCTCTGTGTGTGTGTGTGTGTGTGTGTGTGTGTACTAGAAACAAAATCATTCATACGTAAAGTTTGTTTTCTTTTTCAGGCTCCGAATATCCCAGGCCTTGTGGTTAGTTTTGCTAAGGTGGTGGCGCTCTTTGTTTACAGAGGA